>NC_134702.1:109233081-109338081 GCF_043290135.1 Rhipicephalus microplus | reverse complement strand
GCAGCTGACGCGCGCGCATGCGCCGTCGCGCTTCGAGAACATCGGCAGCTGACGCGCGTGCATGCGCCGTTGCGCTTCTCCCCCTTCTCGAACATTCGACAGCTGACAGTGCATGCGCCATCGCGCTGTATATATACTCAAGGTCGGTGCTCGCTCGCTCAGTTGCCGCTCGTCGGTTGGTTTGTACGGCGCGTCGACGTCCGAGGTCGCAATGATCGACGTCCCTTCGACCAGCGCCGACCAAAGTGTTGGCGGAACCGCAACCAAGTCGTCGTCCGAAGACAAGGCAGTGCGGAGAAGAGCTCGCGACGCCGAACGTAAACGTCGGCGTCGAGCGGAAGATTCTCAACTTAGAGAACGTGAAGCCGCTGAGAGACGTCAGCGTCGAGCAGCAGCACCGGATTCGGCCGCTTTGAAACGTAAGCGTCGACAAGAGGACCCGGACTTTCGAAAACGGGAAGCCGAGTGCAAGCGTCGGCGACGAGAGGCCGATCCCGATGCTGCCCGCGAGCGCAAGCGCGCCGAGGTAGCGGCGTGGCGCGCCAAGCAGTATGCCACGCCCAATTAACACCCCGTTAACCAATTATATGCTCCGCATCCTCCTCAGTGTTCCCCCGAGGGAAGCTGCGGGCAATTTTTTTTTTTGAAATTGGCCCGTATGAACTGCAGTAGGTAATCATTCGAGACGCACTTCTCTCGCTTTTAATGTTTTACGCGAACGCCACGCCAATATTGACGCCTAAATCAACGCTCATTCGGCTTCCACTTGCCGCGCTGGCTTCACGAGAAGAGTGCGGTATTTTGGGTTGCAATATTGATTTCCTTCCGACAGCCCTGCGGCCCTGTTTTGCGGCACGTGTCCATACTATAGGACACGGTGTAAGGTACGAACACTTTTGTATTTTACACCGTACGTGCTATAGGAGCAAGAGCGGAATGTCCGGTAACCAACACATGTGTGGTAGTCACGTGACCCTAACAGGAATGTCACGTAAGACATAATTGGTAGCGCGGCACGTTGCTGTCGAATTTGATCCTGGCAGTAATGATGCTAGCAAAATAGCGAAACCCGTGAAGCCGTTTGACGCAAAGCACTGCCCCCCCCCCCCCCTTCTGGTCCACAGGGCGACGTGAGCCGACCTCTGAAAGTGGAAAAATAGCGATATTTTAAGCGATGACAGGCAGAGCCTTGTCTTTGAAATTTTGGCGGTGATATGGCGTCACGCTCGACGTTCCTGTTTAGGCCGCACGGTTCCCCATGCGCGACAGCGACCGGAATTGTGTGCTCTTTAGGGTGGGGAAATAAGCTACCCTGTGCCATACCTTTGTTCCAAGGAAGAGCAGGGGCAACAAGTAAAGTGGCATGAGGATCCCCAGGTGCGACAGGCTGCGGCATTCCTGACGCTCATCAGCCGTATCGCTGTACGACGGTAGCGTGTACCCTGACGACTCAGCAGGACCCGGCAGACCCGCAGCTGCAGTCATAAGGTGGACACTACGCTTTCGTAAGCGCTTCCCTAAATGCGTCTAACGTAAATTGCCAGAGTATAACATATATTCGAGCGGATTCCCTTACCTTCCTGCCTGCTCGCAGAACCTCTCGTGTCCGCATCAGACATTGGCTGAACTCAGCGACCAAGCGGCGTCGAGGGGCCAACAGGCTGAACAACCACGGTGCGCAATAAGCAAGCAGGGCGTCGGAAAAAAATGCAATGGAGGCCCGGATGCGTAGCGCGTATCACGTGCATACGTTCGTCTTCTTTTGAACGTGACGCAGTGGCGTGCGCGCTGTGCTATATATTGTCACCAGTGAAGCACGGGAAGTTATTTTATTGTTTTGTTATATACTCGTACACGTCCATCTGTATCAATGAGAGAAATTCATCTAATTTTCTTTCTACCTTAGAGGCATTTTTCCAGCGAAAGCTATTATGAGAACACAACAAAAGTGAAGTGCCGTAGTTTTTCCCCACCGGTGTCCGTAACCTGTGTCACTAGAAATAAGAAAGGACATTCAGGATGTGTCTATGGTACTCGGCTGCTGACCCGGATGTCGCGTGATCGAATACCGGCTGGTGCGGCTGCATTTTTAATGGAGGCGAAAATGCTGTAGGCCCGTATGCACGGGTTCGGGTGCACGTTGAAGAGCCCGAGGTGGTCGAAATTCGCGGAGAACCACTACGGCGTTTCTCATACTTATATAGTGGTTTTGGGACGTTAAACCCCACATATCAATCAATCAAGCAACAGGGCTCGAACCTGGTTTCTCTGCGTGGCAGCTGAATATTAAACCACGGAGCCATGCTGGTGCTTTTTTTATTTATTTATAGCCGGTCTTAGGCAATGCACTGGCCATACTTGTCTTCAAAAGCACATACATCTTTGGATAACACACAAAAGATGCGATGTTGTCCACCTAAAGTTTCTTCAAGGATGCTAGAGGCTCTATCCTCGGCAGCCATTGGAGTACACACTCCTCCACTTTCATGTTTTCAAAGAAGGCCGACATACTTTGTTCATAGTAAATACGCGCTGTCTTAGCCTCTGGCTCACAAAAGTAGCCAGCCATTTTAGCTCGCCTGATACAGCGGAGGCCGCTCATCATTATTAAAACATGTAAAACTCCATCTTCGCTATTTTTATTGTTTGTAGCAGGACGCCCTAGAAATATACCCCTTGCTGCAGCAGTGCCAACTTCTGGTAAGGTATTTCCCAACCTTAGTTGGCATAGAGCACGTAAAAAATGGTCACTGGCATCACGAAAAAAAAATCTGTTGATGATTTTACTACCTGCCACTTACGTTCGTCATACCAACGCTTCTTTCAATGCCAGGAAAAACTCGCGCTCATGAACGGGAGCCGTCAGTCCGCCTTATTTCAGGCAATAGTCGTGATGCGACGCCACATAGGGTAGGGTTGTTTGCGTCACATGTGCGTCCGAGTGCTTTCCCACGGAGATGCGATAGACGTGTTTCCCTCTCAAATATCATGCGTTGGTCAGAACTGATCCTTTGTGCTCCTTTTTTTGGAACTCGAAGCAATGCCGCTGCCGTATTACATCACATTTAACGTCAGCAAATGCAGCATCGTCGCAGTGACGCTTCCTTATTGGTTGGCCGCATATAGCGCCACAAACGGCTACACGCTATCTCAAAACACGTATCATTTACAGAGCCAGCGTGACCGCTAACACTAGGGAGTTTTAGAATAGCGCATCGCGAGCCCTTGCGGTGCGGTCGCTGCCACTGCGCATGCGTCGTAACGCCAGTCGGCGTTCGCCTTGGCGGGCCGCACGCAAAAAATCCGAAATAGCGTGCTGTAATGGCAGCCAGCATGTGGCTCGCAAGCGCTAGTTTCGAGGCTACGGGCGGTGATGGTGGCCCACATGTGGCACGCAAGCACTGGTTTCGAGGCTACGGTGTCGCTGCGATCGTGCGTTGCGGATCACAGCAGGGCAAACGCTATTCTAAAACTCATATGGCGCCCGCAGCGCTTGCAAACCGTATTCTGAAACTCCCTACTGTAAACACGAGGAACGTAAGATGCCGGACCTCATACGCAACTGAACAAAAAAATGGTAGCATATCCACGGGGTGAATGATGGAGAGTGGGTGAAGCATCCGTCCGTCCTTTCGGTCTTGCTTCCGTCCGGCCATCTGTCCGTCTGTGTGACCGTCTATGCGTCCATTCGCCCGTCCGTGCGTGCGTCTGTTCGTGCGTCCATCCCTACGTTCTTCCATGCGTGCATCCGTCCGTACAACCATCCATGCGTCCATCCATGCATCTGTCTGTGTGTCGGTTCGTCCATCTAGTCAACACTCCAAGTACCATTAATCGCATCTTTTCAGCATATATTCCGCATATAGAAGCACCGCTATCCTGCGGAAATTCTGAGGACTAAACGAGAGGTGGCACATGCACACTTTCTTACGGCTTGCGCTTCGTGTCTACTTCCCACGTTTAACCAACTCGAGTTCATGGTATATACTAGTTCACTGTATTCTTGGCATTGCGGCCCAACGCTCGTTAAACCTTTATAAAACCAAGGAGGTTACGCCCGGTGAGTATAACGTAGCAACCCTTTATTTTCAGATAGGGCTCAATGTACATGCCATTGGCTGCTAATCGAGAATGAGAGACAGGCGAATTTGACTTTTAGTTAACGCGCACGCTGCGAGTTCTTTATTGTTCAACAACGCACAGGAGAAATCTCCCACTGGCACCACCTTGCCAGTAAAAGCGTAAGACATGTTACGCACTACTACTTGGGACGAACGGGGGCCGCTTTAAGGAGCTTCGCCTCTAAAAAAATATTCATTATGATTTCCGCCATGAGGCACCACATATGAAGGGTTCTCTGCCGCATGACGGCAAAGCTCATGTGAAGGCTAGGTGATCGGTGAGAGGAAGAAAGGGCTAGAGGAGAGAGAGGTGTATAACTGGATCGGGTGTATCAGGCTGGTAATGAAAAAAAAAGTCACAGCTTTGCCACAAAGGCGAAGCAATGAACGCGATATAGTAACACATTGGGTGGTTACGCGCAGAATGACAAGCAGATCGAAACGTGCTCCGCGTTTCTCACGCACAAATGACGTGCGAAACCTACTCATAGGTACAGATGCACGCAAATAATCGTCTCAGTCGTTATTTTACGGTTTCTGAAAAGCGCGCGCTTTTCGCAAAAAAGAGACTGCAATAGTTGCAGTGACCTTTGTGCACCCGGTAACTACAACAGAATTGTTTCAGGTAAAGCCCGAGGCCAGGCAAGGCATACGATCCTCCCCTCCTCCCACCGCGAAATAATGGTGCGCGAGGGAGTGCTGCTCCCCTCCTCTAAACGGAGCAAAGTACGCTTAAGCGCGCGCCGGCGCGTAATGTTGTGCTGCGCGCTCATTGCGCCGAAAACACCGATGTTTCCGAGATGCCCATCAGCAGCAGTAAGTGGTAGATGTAAATAGCGTGCTTTTGAACGCTGAAGGACGTGCTCTTCGGTGGCTCAGTGGTTAACGTTTTGCACTCACGATTCATAGGACCGAATTTAGATTACGCGCGCCGGAGTATTTTTCAGGGTTCTTTTTCTTTCTTTCGTTTTCATATATGTAGAAATGTATACAATGAGTGACGCGAAATGTATATATTGAGTGACGTCGGCGGGAAAATCCAGCCGAGAGTGTACATATATATGCTATCACAATAAAAAAAAACAGGTGTGGCCACACAGACACGTTACGTAATTGTAAATTTGGTGTACATCAGGCTCGCAAAACGGCTGTGAGCGTGCCTAAGCGTTGCATGAAAGGATGTGCACATGACATTTTATGATTTATATAATACCACTTGCCATTTATGTTCATCACACAATTAAGCCACGCAATACCAAATTCGGTGTATATCAAGCTAGTGAAACGGCCGTCAACGCACCATGATCATGACATGTATATTTCGTTATACATGAGACACAAGTCTTAATTTTCATATTCACGTCTGTACATTGTGCTGGTCATGCAAAACTGTCTCATCATACCAATTTTTGGACAAATCAAAGAATGCAAAAGGCCGCAGGGGAACCATGGCCATGGCGTGTGCTCCTAACCTGAGCTTTTCCGACTGAGCTAGTTGCGCACTGCACCAGTGCACAATATTTCTTGTGTTCAAGACCAGCACCGTTCACCGAAAGAAATAACGAAGATGGCTGGGAATAAACATAGATAGACGGTGACGGGTGATGTAACATGAAAACACCAGAAAAAAAAAAGAAAAAAACCGCGCCCAACCTGGAGCTCGAACCCACGACCCTGAGATCAAGAGTCTCATGCTCTCTAGACTGAGCTAGGGGGGCTTTTTTCAATTCTGATTGCTGGTCTCAGACAATGTACACAAACACATGTTACAATATATGCAAATACATTTTTTAACTTACGCACAACAACAAAAATAATGTCATCAGTCCCACTTTGGCTGGTGTCGTCTACTTAAAATTTCTTCAAGGCTGCCAGAGGTTCCAACCTCGTCAGCCATTCTGGCACGCACTCCCGTACTTTCGCCATCTCAATGAAAGCAGACATGCTTTGCCTGAAACAAATCCTTGCTGGAATAGCATACGTGTTGTAGTGGTATACAGCCGTTCACGCACGCCATATAGAGTGGAGACCGGTCAACATCACCAGATCAAATGAGATTCCTTCATCATTCTTCCCAGCCAGATACCTGATGCAATATGCATCAAGTGAGAACTCCTTCTTTAATGTTCTTTGGAAGACGTTCCATAAGTAAACCCCTTCCCAACAGTGTAGAAAAATATGATCTATTGTTTCGGGCTTCTTGAATATCAGGCAGTGTGATCCCCATGGTGTGTAACAGCCCCGCTCCTCTGTGAATGTCTTTACTGATAGCGTTTCTGTGTGTAGCTTAAAAAATTGTTTTCATTCCTGTAGGTACCTGCGTGTCTTTCACTCGCTTCAGTACATTTTTCTCTAGTCTTCCACTGTATATGGCCCTGTACAATGGCACTGAAAAAACAACGTCACATAAACCTCTGCACAGTTCTTTTCTTCTAGCACTATATAGATAATCAAAGGTAAAACGAACAAGAAACGTACGCTATATACTACTTATTTGAGATATACACGCTATGTCCCCGGCATGGAATTATCAGTGGTGATGATGAGATCTGATAGGGCATTGCATAACCTCGGTTGGCATACCGTACGCAGAAAAGTATCACGGACGTCCCGGAAGAACAAGAATCTACTTACGACTTGTCTAACAAACAGGTGTGCTAAACCGAGACTACCGTCTTTACGCATCGGATCAAATTGGTCCGGCTGCACCTGCCCCAGTCCTAGCCCTATAATAAGAGTGCGAACACTCCGTGCAGCCTTTACACATTGATCCTCGAACAATGCAGCACCTGCATCACATACCACAGCTTCGTGATAACAAACATGTTGCACACAGTGGCTTTAGCAAAAACAGAAAGGTTCATGCCTTTCCACCTGTCTGTCCTTTCATTAATTCTCTTGTTTGATGCGACCAAAATTCATCGCTGCTGTTATAACTTTCAAGGTGAACACCAAAATACCTAGTCGGTGTTTCCATCCAGCACACATTCGTGAAATAGGTCGGTTTCAAAAGCCATCTTCTATGCCACAACCCGAGGGATTTCCCCTGTTTACTCGGCTACCTGAGACGTTATGAGAATGCTTGACAACGCTTATCGCTTCGCCACTCTTTTTTTTTAATTGAGTGATATGTAGGGTTTAACATCCCAAAACCATCATATGATCAAGAGAGACGCCGTAGTGGAGGGCTCCGCAAATTTCGACCACTGGGGGTTCTTGAACGTGCACCCAAATCTGAGGCTACGGGCCTACAACCTTTCCGCCTCCATCGGAAATGCAGCCGCCGCAGCTGGGATTCGATCCCGTGACCTGCGGGTCAGCAGCCGAGTACCTTAGCCACTATACCACCGCGGCGGGGCCACACTTTTTTTTTTGTTAGTACAACTTGCCGCAATGTCATCTGCATATGCCAGCAGCTTGACTTCTGCTGCCGCCAAACTGAAACCACGTATTTTGCCGTTTTCATTGATTGCCTAACACAACGCTTGAATATTAATGCAAAACAAAAGAGGACTGAGAGAAGCCTTGACGCACAGAACACGTTACGTGAATGGGGGCCCACAAAGACTTATTGACAATTAAACATGTTGTGCAGTTCTGGTACGCCAAGGCCACTCCCTGCCTGATGATGGAACTAACATTAACATGATCTAAGATGACATACGAAATGTCATGCGCAACGCAATCAAATGCTTTTTCCAGGTGGAGCTGCAGTGGAGCACAGCAACGCCACGTAACGCTTCGTCATAGCACTCTAGCACGCTTCCCATCCTGTGAATATTAGTGGTAATAGTTCTACCTTTGATCCCACATGTTTGGTGTTCTGCCACTATTTCTTTGATGACACCCTGAAGCCTCAGTGCAAGAACTTTCAAAAAAGTTTTGTAATTGACATTGGTCAGCGATATGGGTCTATATGATGTCACTAGTTTGAGCTTTTCAGCATTGTCAGATTTAGGAATGAATGTTGTATGCGCCTTTCCAAAAGAAGGCGGCATAGTTTCCCATTTGTACATCTCATTGAACAGGTCTGTCAACAAAGGGGTCAGTTCGGTCTTAAACATTTTATACCAGGCAGTGGTTAGCCCGTCGGGCCCCAGCGATTTTCCAAGGTTCAAATGTTCAATGGTGTCCTCAACTTCACCTCCGGTAATTTCCCTTCAAACAGCTTCCTCGTGTCGTCATTCAGCCGAGGCATGCGCTGAAAAAAATATGTTCTTTAAACCTATCTACATTCGCTTGTAGCGCTAAAATGAGTGTCTGATAATGATAAAAAAACGCGCGCTCTATGGTTTCATTGTCACTCGTGAGTGTGCTATTGCAATAAACCATGTAGATGTGATTACGCTGCCCCTGCGCTTTTTCCAGACCTGGCGCTCTTTTTGTGGGCGTCTCCACCGCTACTAGTTTTTTGGCACGAGCACGAACCCATGCACATTTGTAACGCTACTTGTCATATTGTTCAAGTATTTCTTTTATACTGCGCACCTCGTCTTTACAGGGTTGGGCTCTGTGCTTTCGAAGGCTATCAGCTGCTGCAGTGTTTTATTCTGATGTCTTCCTTTTAATTGTGCTTCGAATTTTAGCGAGCTCAATTTGCCCAGCGCTTTCCTTTTTACTTTCTGTTTTAAACATTCCCATGTCTCTGCCACAGTGACTGTTTGTCCGTTAAGCATTTCATTATTGGCTCCGTGCACTTCTTCTACAAATCGCTCATCACTCAGCAATGGCGCGTCCAGTTTCCATAGCTCCAATTCGAAGGTATTTCGTGGTTACTGCATATCTATGCGGCACGTAACCAAGCAATGATTTGAAGAAGACACTGGCACTACCGAGAAGCCATGACACATTGGCATAATGTCTAGCGATAAGTACACGCGGTCTAACCGCGCATGGCTAGTGTCTTGAAATCGCGTGTACATGACTTCTCGGTTCACTTCGACGTATTCCTAGACGCCATTCATGTCATGGTCGCTAATTATTTTAATTAACACATCACTGCTTTGGTCACGAATGCCAGTACTATTGACTCTAACACAAGCATTTAAAACACAATTGAAATCTCCCAACAAAATAATCCCGCTTGTCGCACTTAGTCCACTGAGACAGGTCCGAAAAGAATTGGATACCCAATTTGGCGCGTATATGCATATTACACGGAATTCTAAGTGGTAAAATACAAAATCACAATAAGAAACTGTTCCTGACTGGCGTAAAAATACGCTTTACAAAATAAGGTTCTGCAATTTCTTTACTAAAATGGACACACCTTGCGGACGTTTCTATGGCGTCGCTAACGACTGCAAGGTATCTCTCAGTGAAAATGCGCATCATGATCCCGGTCTCCCTTCTCCGTCAACCTTAGTTTCCTGGACGGCTAGGACGTCTTTGTCTTGGTCAGTGACCAACCGTAAGAGCTGACTTTGCGTACGCCTAGCCGTCGACCCTCTGACGTTAAGCGTAGCTATGATAACTGACATAGTCCGTCCTATGGTGACATATATACGCTGAAGGAGTAGGCCCGGAGCATGGTGCTTACCTTTCACGACCAGCCATCGGCTAGCTGCCTCAAGGACCATCTTGCTTTCTGGCGTTCTTTTCGTTTGCCTGGGCCGGAAGTCTCTGCTCCGAATGAATGTTCGGTTTCGGCTTCAAACGCCACCGCCTTCCTTGAGGAGTCTTCGCAAGCTGCACCTCGGTTTGACCGTCGACGTCTCGCACACGCTTTAGCGTGTGCACAAAAGTCACAATACGAAACGCCCATGTCTTCTACTAAAATACCAAGAGAGTCCTTGACAAAAATAATACACGTCGATGATGCTCCCACCGCATGGCTCACCCACGCATTGTATACCGCAATGAAAATTGTGATACCAAGCTATACCAGTCGCGTCCTCAGTACTAACTTTAGTCTCCTGGACCGCGAGCGAATCAAGGTCTCTTTTTTGCATGAAGCGTATCAATTTTTACAGCTTGCGGCGCGCTTCTACACCACGTACATTCAGCGTACCAATACGTAAAGACGCAGTCATGCTAGCCGTGTTGATGACAAGGATGAAACTACAATACTGCGCTTACCATGTCGCGTATACCGTGCAGTGGGAAAACAGGGGTCTTGCGCGCCTCGATCCTGTCCACGAACCGGCGACGATGATGCTGACCGGGTTTCTAGGGCATATGTTTTACCCTTAGCGCCCGTAACGCGATGCCACAGACGCTCCAGGCGTTTCAGGTTGCATTCCGTGCTTTCCACTCAGGTAAGCTTGCCGCGTCCCGCGGTTGCTTCCGAATACTTTGCGCTGGCTTCTGGTGTACCGATTTCGCCACTCGTACGCATGTCTTCCTCGATCGTTTTTTGAATGTCCCGCTGGCCGCCTGTTTCGGCCAACTCCTCTGCTGCCTTCATTGAGTCCTTGCTGTCTTGCATTGCCGCGTCGGCCGTCTCTTCTCCAGTTGCCTGAACCGTTGCGTCGCGCCCCATGGCGTTGCTGCCAGGGGCGAACTTCTCAGCCTCCTCGGCGTCCATTAGATTCTCCTGGGCGTCGTCTGTTGGCAGCGCGGTCTCCATTACTCTGGCATAACTCCTGACGCAAGCTTGACTTACATGTCCTAACGCTTGGCACCGCACACTGACAAGTTGGAGTTGGGTTGCTCACATTGCCCCGTCTCAAAGTCTTTGACAATCGCCGTTAGGGGCACACAGAAAATAGACGCGTGCTCGCGTCCCTCCCGTATCCCGGCCGCAATCCACCGACAGATGCAGGGCACGAAACGCGCGCGTCGCGTTCCATTTTCATTGAGGCCGTCTCAAGGTCGCTTTTTAAATGCGAAGCATTTCTCAACGAACTTCGGCGACTTTGACCGTATATATCTATCTAGCCACCTACGACGCTTAGCTCTCCTGGCCGTTTCGATTATGGTATCGATACGAAACTTGATACGGCATGACGTGACTGCTTGAAGAATATGCTTGACTAGTCGCAACATGAAAATCTTGATATGTTTGTCATGAATGTCACGATTTACATTTCGTAGTCCTGCAGCTCATGCGGTGGTTTCGTTCACATGGCATGTTGAAAAACTGGTATGGTATGGCATGATTGCATGGCGAACACAAGCGACAGACCATAACATGAAAATCATGACATGCGTGTCATGTAACAACATGACTACATGCCACGCTGATGATGCACTCGCGGGTGTTTCGCTAGCATCACATATACCGAATTTGGTATTTTGGTTCGTGAATGGATGACGAAGGTGTGATACTGGCGCAAACATGATAAACATGAGATGCATGTCATGTAACAACATGACTATATGCTACGCTCATGATGCGCTCGCAGCCGTTTCGCTAGCCTCACGTGTACCAGACTCGGCATTACGTGACGTGAACGGGCGGCATAGCTAAATGCACATCCAAACATGATAGCCACGACATGCGTGTCACGTAACAACATGACTATATGCAACACAGATGATGCGCTCGCGGCCGTTTCGCTAGCTTCACAGATGCCGAATTTGATATTACGGAGCTTCAATGAATGACGAAGGTATGTGACTGGTGCAGACATGATAATCATGAGATGCGTGTCATAGGAGAACATGACTACATGCCACAGTCAAGGCGTCGTTACATTTCGACGTGACGGGGGGCGCGTGCTCGCCGGCGTTCATTTCGTCACGTCACGCCGGCGTTGCTACGCTAGGCGCCGGTCTTCACAGGCACGCGCCGCACTGTGTTGCTTTGACGCATGCGCGTTTCAGCGCGACTGGCGTCCCTCTGTCATGAAAAGAGGGAAACGCAGTGTTGTCTGGGTAATGCATCGGCGCGAAATGCTGCATGTAGCATTTCGAGCCGGTTGCCGTCGGGCCGCGCCGACAGCACTGGTCGCGCCTGGTGTCAGACTATACCGGGTGTTCAAAATTAAGCTTTATGATTTTTTTAAAATTAGGCGCTCGAAGGCACGTGAGAACCACTTGTGCAAATAAGTTAAGCGGCCAGGGGGACAGAAAGTTAGATGATAATTATCGCTGTCAGCAGCCCAATTAACTAAAATTTAATAATTAACTTTTTACTGGCTGCGGTAAGTTGGCATGTTTATATTGAAAAAATGTAGGCAGTGGTGTTTGTACACAGTTTCAGTTGGAAGATTTTTTCTAGCACGCCTGTGTTCCGAGATATCCGGCTCCAAAGTTTAATTGTCTTTCGCACGATTACGCATGCAAGAGGGTGAGGGTCCGCGCAAAGCTCCTCCCTAAAGTGACGCATCTGTTGCGTGTGGTGTTTAGTGTGTGAAGAGGGTGGAAGCGTAGGCATAGGTGATAGCAATTACCCTTGCCCTCTTCGGCCGGCGAAATCAAAATGTGACAGCGCGGTGCGCCATGAGCCTTACGCATGATCCTGATGAACGCGATAACAGGAGACCATTTTTCGCGACGTTTTTTCGTGACTTTAGATCACACTGAGACATCTTCTTGTGAACGCGTTAGCAGGACCGTCCTGCACTAGGGTGCCTCCGGTTAGAGCACAGCGTCTCTGCATTGAAGGTCTACCAAGGAAATCCACGTGGAGTCCTTTCGAGCTAATATGGCTGCTTCTGGCGTGAGGTATTCTACCAAAGTAAAAGTAGACGTGGTGCTTGCAATGGCTGAAATGAATGGCAACGCTTCGTTAGCAATGGAGCTTTACGCGTCTCGCCACCCACACAGTCCCCTTCCAACAAGGCCCACTTTCACAAACCTGTTTCGACGCTTCTGCACAACAGGCTCTGTCCACCTTCCGAGACGGACCAGGAAGGCAATCGTCGATGAAGACTTTGAAATCGACGTTGTCGCGTGCGTAACCTCGATGCCAGAGCTCAGCATCCGACAGATTGCCGATCAGTGCGGTCGCAGCATCGGAACAGTCACAAATGTTTTAAGAAAGCACAAGTTCCATCCATATCACGTTTACCTTCATCAGGACCTAAATGAGGCGGACTTTGAAAGGCGAGTTGACTTCTGCAATTGGGGCCTCATCAAAACTGATCAAGAAAATGACTTTTTGCACAGAATAATTTGGACTGATGAAGCTCGGTTTTGCCGAAATGGAAGTGTTAATCTTCACAACGCCCATTATTGGGCACAAGAAAACCCACACTGGCTGAGGCAGCACAAGCATCAAGTTCGCTGGAGTGTGAATGTGTGGTGCGGCATACTCGGGGACAGGATCATCGGACCTCACTTTTTTGAGGACAACTTGAACGGAAAGATGTACACAGAAGAAATATTAGGTGTTGTCATTGATGATCTTGTCTGCAGTCTTTCCCTGAATGACCTGCGCCAAGTATGGTTTCAGCACGATGGAGCACCACCACATTTTTCTACCAGGGCGAAGAACTGGTTGGACAGACGTTTTCCACAACAGTGGATTGGGCGCGCAGGAGCGATGTTTTGGCCACCAAGATCACCTGACCTTTCTCCGCTCGACTTTTTCCTTTGGGGCTACGTTAAAGATCGAGTTTACGTAACAGAGCCCAGCGATGTTAATGACATGAAGGACAGGATAACATCTGCCTGTGCGAGTATTCCTGCAGAAGTACTGCGCCGAGTCATCGAGTCGACGCGACAGCGGTTCATGCTTTGCGTTGCTGCCGAAGGCAGGCATTTTGAACACTTTTTGGGGCATTGACGTCTTGAGAGGTGAAGAGTTTCGATGAGATTTGTGCATGACCGAAATATGCTTATGTAGCAGCAGGAAATATGCGTTAGCAAGGATAAAACTGTTTCAGTTATTATTGGTGGAGTTGTTGCTCTTGTTTCAATAAAAGTTACAGTACTCGGACATCAGCAGTCACGCTATTCGCGTAGCCCAGGCAACGACCACGCATGCTTCTCTAGTGATTATTACGCACGCGCACTGGCATCCAGATTCTCCGCTCGCACCATTATCTCGGCATGGTATCTGCCACTATCGTTAGAGGCTCTGCAGTTGCGTGTTACGACACTGGTTGCAAGCGTTCTTCGATTTTTGATTTCGACGGCCGAAGAGGGCAAGGGTAATTGCTATCACCTATGCCTACGCTTCCACCCTCTTCACACACTAAACACCACACGCAACAGATGCGTCACTTTAGGGAGGAGCTTTGCGCGGACCCTCACCCTCTTGCATGCGTAATCGTGCGAAAGACAATTAAACTTTGGAGCCGGATATCTCGGAACACAGGCGTGCTAGAAAAAATCTTCCAACTGAAACTGTGTACATACACCACTGCCTACATTTTTTCAATATAAACATGCCAACTTACCGCAGCCAGTAAAAAGTTAATTATTAAATTTTAGTTAATTGGGCTGCTGACAGCGATAATTATCATCTAACTTTCTGTCCCCCTGGCCGCTTAACTTATTTGCACAAGTGGTTCTCACGTGCCTTCGAGCGCCTAATTTTAAAAAAATCATAAAGCTTAATTTTGAACACCCGGTAGAGTGCTCGCGTTTTCCTAACGTAATATCGCTGTGCCCATCATGCACGTGCGTCAATGCTACATCGGAGTATATTGGGTCCTTCATGATGCACTTGCAGCCGTTTTGCTGGCTCCACATACACAAAATGTCGTGTTACGTGACACCAATGAATGACGAAAGTATATGACTGGTGCAAACATGATAATCCTGACACGCGTGTCATGTAAGAACATGAAAACATACCACGCTCATAGCGTGCTCGCGGCCGTTTCGCTAGTTCCACATATACTAAATTTGGTATCACGTGAAGTGAATAGATGACGAAGGTAAACGAAACATCCAAGCATGATAATTATGACACAGAAGTGATGTGGGCATTATTTACCTCCACCTCATAGCGTTGTGCTGATTTTAAGGTGACATACCAACCTTCCTCATTCGTGCTTCGCAAATCATCGATTCCCACTGTACGTGGGATCAACCAATTTTTTTTTATCCGCAAGGCTATGTATTCTGGTGCTGCAGTCACACTGCAAAACTCGACTGAACGGTGCCTATACACCACTGCGGAGAGTCGGGCAGTCTCGTCGTATATGTCCTTGCATGTGACACCTTAGGCAAAGTGGTGCCCGACCCGGGGCCACAAGGAGGACAGTGCTCCCTCCAAATTTAGAAAGGTGTGACAAGTCTTCTAGTACCAGGCCTTCCTTAAGTTTCAGTCGCACCACCCTCGTCGTCGATGTCGCGTGTTCAAGGCCCGCTACGGTCCAGTTGTTCGAGAACTCCACTACTTCGCCAAAGTCACTCAACGCTTGTCCAATGCTCTCATTCGAGGCTGCAAAGTCAACCCAGTGGATTTTCACGGTGACGTCCTGTTAGATAGGGTCGATGAAAGCACACAAGCCTACCTTGACCTGGAGTCCACCCGTTTTTAGTAAGGCATCTCTGTCAGCTTTGCTTCGCATCTTCACCAGCCAGATGTGACTCATCTGGAAGGCTGCAATGCCAGTGATCGCCTTGATGAAAGAGAGAAAGAAACAACTTTATTCAAAACGGCAAGTTTCCGAGGAATTATATCCTCTCCCTAGATGACAGCTAAGAGTCCTTTGGCCATGGCGGCATCTTCGGCTTGCCTGATAACTTGTAGCTGGTCGTGGATGTTTGAGCTAAGCAGCGCGGTCTCCCACTGCTGTGCGTTGAAATATTTGGTGTTTGGCCCTTTAACGAGGTTAGGACAAGCCCAGATAATGTATTTGAGGTCCTCCCGCTGATTGCAGAGTTTACTTTTGTCGGAGTAGAGATCTGGATAGCAATGACTGTAAGCAATTAGGTTTAGGAAGGTGCTTGTTTGTAATAGGCGTCATGCTGTCACCTGCTGTTTATTTTATAAGGAATGTGGTGGAGGGTAATGCTGCCTCCTTAATCACTAGTGTTTAGTAATTTCATTGTATGAGACCATGCGCTCTCTCTCTAGACGTGGGCTTCGCGTCATTCCGGCACATGCTCGGCTCACTCGAGCTAGGGTGTGCGCGGTTTCGTTGCCTGGAAGGGAAGACGGAGCGGGCGTCCATATAACATACACGTCGCGCTTTCCATGAAAGTTGGTCAAAATTTTTTTCTCCTTTTTCGAGAACTTACCTTGAGCGAAATTAAGAATTGTGGTTTTAGAGTCGCTTATTATAACGCTGGCTGTTGTAGGCTCAAGCGGCAACGCTATTGCAGCTTCCTCGGAGGCTTCAGACCTTCCTGATTTAATGGAACTAATGGCGAGCAGGTGGTCCCCTTGATTTGAAGCGATTAACGTCATGTGTCGACCGTCCGGTACGCGGCCGCATCCAGATAGACCACATCCAAATCGTTTTGAAACTTCTTGTGTAGTGCTTTCACCCTAGCGTTCTTCCGCTCCTGGTGATACTCGGGGTGCATGCTTCTGGGTAACGGCGGTATCATGATGCGCTCTCTGGTTTCTTTTGGGATATCGAATTGATCTCCGCTTTGGCCAGCGTACGTGATACACAGTTTGGGCATTATGGTTCTTCCTATGTCGCTTTTTGATAGTCGTTCATATACAGCATTCATATGAGCCTCAATAAGTTCGTCTTGCTTGTTATGCATATACCTAGTGCTTCAAACTTTTCGTTAGATGTGGTGATTGGTAAGCCGAGTGCTAGCTTATATGCTTTTTTGAAGATGCATCCTATCGTTAGTTTTTCCGCTGCTTGCAACTTTAGGTATGGGGTCACATACACTATGCGGCTGATGACGAAGGCTTGTATGAGCTGCACCAAGTTGTGTTCTTTTATTCCGTAATTCTTCTTGACAATTCTTTGGATCAGTCTGATGGTCTGCTGGGTGTTGCTATTCAGTACCTTTATTTCTTCCCCGTTATGTCCGTTCTCACATATGCGGAGGCCCACTATTTTTATTAGTTGGACCTGAAGGATCGGGTAATCCCCTGTTAAGATTGTTATGTTTGGCCGTTCTTGACTGCACTTGCATCCTCTGCTTGTAGGTCTATAGAGTAGTAGCTCTGATTTTTGGGGAGAGCATTTTAGGCATTTGGTTTTCACGTATCGCTACACCGTATTTACTGCTTGCTGTGAAATTTCGTCGATGTGAGCTTCACTCCCGCCCGAAACCCAGAGGGTGACGTCATCTGCATACGGACTGCGCTGAAGTCCTTCGATGCGTTCCAGCTCTGAGGGCATACCAAGCATCGCAACATTGAACAGGAAGGGGGAAAGCACCAAACCTTAGAGTGTTCTCTTGTTGCCAAGTTCTATTTCCTTGGATTGCGCTTCGGCGGCCACGATTATTGCTTTACGGTTAGTGAGAAAATCTTTCACATAATTGTACACTCGTCGGCCGACGTGCAGATGTTTTAAGTTGCACACTATAACCTCGTGGGAGACGTTATCAAATGCGTAGTGCAGGTCTAGGCCCAAAATGACTTTTGTATCTAGGGTGTGTGGTTCAGCGTCTATGATTTAATGTTTTAGCTGCAACATGACGTCTTGCGTCGAAAGTCGTGGTCGAAAGCGCAGGATCGTGTGCGGGTGTAGCTCGTTGTCGTCCATATATCTGACGAGACGCGTTAAAAATACTTTTTCCAAGAGCTTTCTGATGCACGACGTCAGTGAGGTAGGCCTGAGGTTCTCTATGTGTGGTCTTTTACCGGCTTTGTGTAAATACAATTTTGACAGTTATGCATTGCGGGAGTATGACTCCTTTCTCCCAACATTCGTTCATGTTCTTTGTGTCAGCAGTGACGAACTCGTCATCCAAGTTGCGAAGTGTTTTATTCGTTTCACCGCCGGGGCCCGGGGCGGACCGGTGATTGAGTCGTCCAAGTTCGTATCGAACTTCTGCTTCAGTTATAGATGCGTCGAGGCCTATGTTATTCTTCCCCTGGTACTCCGGTAGTCGGGTCTTTGTTGTATCGCCTACATAAGTTTGGCGTAGCTCGCACAGGAGCTCTGCCGCTTGTTGTGACTGGCGCCCAAGCTGACGAGGGAGCGGCGCTCTTTGGATCTTCAAACAAGTAGCCGACCGGCTGGCTGCCTATGACCGTCAGGCATTGTCCCTCCTTGCCGGAGGGTGAGACGTCGTGTCGCCACGACGCCGTAAGCCGTTCGAGAGAGGACAATAAATACAGCATCTTCCTTGAAAGAGACTGTGGCGGCCATCACAAATCGGCCCGCTAATTAGGCGGGCGGTTCGGTGGACCCTTTGGAGTAGGCTGTCATGAGCTTGAGAACCCTCGACCAGCGGCACACACACGACGAGGAAAAGCCCCGCTAGCGCCACCTTGGACTGCAGAGTCACGCCTCAATATTGGACGTTCACGTTGGCCGTGCATGCTCGTCCCTCTCGCCAGTTGTGTGTGATCTGTGATTAGACAGTACAATCTGCACGTGTTCCCTGATCTAGAGATCTGGGGAGCACATACCCTTTATAATGAGCCACCCGGCACATTCGAAACAGCGCCACGTAGAGGAACGCTAAATTCGAGAGCTCGCCATGTAAGAAAGAGCTCGTCATGCACGAGAGCTCACCTTGTATATATTGTAAATAAAGATTCTTCAAGTCTCTTTTCCTCCTGCCTCAACAACTTCATCTCGGACCTCCGGTGCCTGCAAACCCCGGTCGTAACACTATGTGCCTGCGTAGCTGTGCAGCATGCGCTGCAGATTTTGGCGTTGTGTTGTTTTTGTGCCCTCTAGATTAAGGGGGCCTCGAAGCATGCTCCAAGTTTTGGAGATTCTGAATTGTCGGTTCATTAAAATGCACGTGCCTTCGCATTGCTGTTGGCACAAACTGTTTGCGCGATTCTATATGTCTCTGTCGAGGGGGACGAATCTCTTTTTGAGGCGCCGGTTGTGTTTTTGACCTTTCCAACGCTCTTGCAAGCTCCGTTTTGCCTCCCACATTTGGAGGAGCTTGCTGTCCATTACATTCATGCCAGCGTCTTCGGGAACGTTTTGGAGGCTTTCTGCACGCTACGCTGAAGTGTGTCTGTCCACTGCGGTATATATTCGATGCTCTCTGTCGCATCATCCTCCCTTAGCTTACGAAAGTTGTCCCACTCGGTGAACACTATTTTTCTGCCTTTATTTTTTTTGCGGGCCCGCTTGGAGCCCTGTGCATACGTTGTAGTGTTCGCTGCCTAGATCTACGTTCGTGTTGGTCCAACACGGGTCGAATATGTTCTTTACAAACGTCAGGTCTGGCATAGTGTCTCTGCTGACGCTATTTCCCATTCTGGTTGGATCTTGTGGGTTGGTCACTAGCGCGAGCCCCTCGTGTTGTGTGTTATTCCACAGGTTGCGGCCTTTAGTGTTCTCAATGGTGTAACCCCAGGCGGCGTGTGGTGCATTAAAGTTCCCACGACGATCAGTGCCTGTCTACCAACGACGTTTAGCACTTTGCGAAAAAGTGAGCCAAACTTCACCTTTTGTCGTGGTGGGCTGTATACGTTCAGCACAAACAAGCTTCCCTCCTTTTTTCGAGAAGGGATAATTTTTAGTTGGACGTGGTCTATGTTTCGTACGCCAGTGTCGTGTTCGACAGCCGTGATATTTCGGTGTATCAGTGTGGTCACTGCTGCTTTATCAACTATAGTGCTGTATGATTTGTATCCGGATAATTTAGCGGTCCCTCCCCCTTTCAGATCACACATTTCTTGCATCATCCCAATGTGAAGCCTGTTTGTTGGAGTCCTTGAGTGCTTCTGCCATGCATTAGCAATTCACAGGTCCTCCTCTGGTTCTTCTGTTTGATGCAACATTTTGAGCTTGGCACATCGCAGCAGTGACTGACGTGGGATTTATCTGGCTGCACTTCACTCATGCTGCCCCCACCAGTCTTCACTATGAGGGAAGAAGCAATGTGTGTATTTATTTGCATTTTCAGTCAACTCCAACCATGTGTGTAGGTTGCAGTCACGTAGATAGCTGCCTGGGTAAAATTTTCAGGCTAGCAGTGAGTAACAGGGCATGAGCTCTGGCTCCCACTTGTGTCGTTCACCTGTGACAAGGCCCATGATGATTGCAAGTGATGTGCTTAGTACATAAGGCTAAGCTTTTGGGCCGGGTACATTCAGTGAATTTGTAGTGTTGCTTTGACAGTAAGCTCTACGTATCGGTATGACAGCAACAGCTGCCATTTACTTACGCTCACTGGCGCTGCTCTCTGTCAATTGTGCCGCCTTTCAAAAGCTTGAATATGAAACTAATTGCACTTTCACTAACTTTGATTATTGATAACAGTTTGCTTGGTTTTATCGGCTTGCTTGAAACATGAAGCTGATAGGCACTCTAATAGCAGCAAACAGGAATTACATTGAAATTACATTGAACAAAAGGACACCGGAGCCATAGATTTGGTGGTCACTTAATGACCCAGTCATCGTTTTTTTTTTCTTTGAAAACTTGTCATTGGCTGCTGGAAAGCCAAAATTACGCAGGAGTTGTTTACATAAAGTCCTCAGCTTGCCTTGAATTTTGATCAGCTCACGGTGTATGCGTTGTCTATCTGCTAACACTCAGTGACAAGCCTGGTCTTGGTGGCACCAGCTTGTGAAGAGTGGATGTGTGGTGCGGGTTGACTGTATGTGCATTTGTTAAGTAACGTTTAACGTGCTTGTTCTTGATATTCATCCAAAAGTCGTGTTCATTCTTTTGTTTGTTTTGTCCTACAGTAAGGCTTGCATAATGAGGTGTGGCGGGGAAGCATGTCAATTTTTCTCATAATATTTTTAAAGTAATACTGTTTTTAATTTACACATTCATAGCTCTGTCAGACATTCTTTCTGAGTGCTGGTGGTTGTGCTGACTCAAGATAGCCAGCTTCTAATATGGACAGGATGAACATGCAGAATGTGTGTTGCAAGCTGCGGGTAAAGGATATTTCTGTGAGGAAGGAGAGCAGGAAGAAACGCGTACAGCCATCAGCACTGGGGCTACTTTCTGGGCAGTCATCTCAGTTATTCATTCGTTGTGCCCCTTTGTGACTGCATTTCATAACCTTCATGCTCCCTGGTAAAGAATACTCGGGGCATCTCCTTTGTTCAGTCATTGTCGTAGTTGTCAGAAAGCTGCGCTTTTTTCTTTTCCAAATATTTGCTTTTCGCATTTGAATGGTGGTACCAAAGTCGCACAATCCTCCCAGCTTATTCAGTGTGTTATTTTGTCAAGAGGCAGGTTTTTGTCGATCAAAAGTTTGGGTAGATTTCAAGGGACATTGCCGGCTTGGAACTTACTTCTTTGAGGGCTCAATCTCAAATTATCAATTTGGTTCACAGTAGCTTACATAACAATACAGGACTGCATGCGTTGAGGCGGCAGAACTTTTTTTATGTCTTCAGTGATATTGATCAATATGCATAGGATTATGCAGTTTTTTCTGCTGATTTCAAATATTTATTATGTTTGCCAGTATTGTTCCTGAGATAACTTGAGTTCACCCACTATTGTTTAAGGCTGCCATAGAAAAAATTGCTTAATTAAAAGTGATATTTAGGATTTGCCAACAAAGACTAATGACAATAGATTGAAAGTATGCAAATTCTTTTTGTTTTTTGCCTTTTCTTGGCTTTTTTATAGCAAAATGAACTATCCATTTTCAAAAGCAGTTGAAAGTGTTACAATTTTGATGAGTAATTGATTAAAAAAGATTGTGCTCTAAATTCTGCTCCCATACTTGCATTCTACACACATACAAGTTTTCATTGCAAAAATTGTACTTGCCCTAGCTGCAGAGATATTGAGGCCTCAAAATTGAACAGTCGTGAATTTACTTTTTTGAGAAAAATGAAAAAAAAAATGGAAACACACAGCCTCTTCAAAAATCAACAATCATGGCGTGCATGTTTTGCAATCACCATAAAGGTGCTCATAAATTCGTAGCAGAGCGTCTAATACAGGTGCCGGCAAAAGATAAAGAAGCCTCTAAGTCGGTTTCCTATTTTTTTGCAAGTTCTGCATGTTAACAGCATCAAGAATCTGTACAGTTAGAATGACATTACAAAGAAAATACCCATTTACTGGTATGAAAAAATGTGCAGATAGAAAAATACTTGCAGCAACCAAATATGTCAACAATAAAGAATGAATTCATTGGTCACTTTTCTGTCTTAAAGACCAGTCTGCCCCTTAACTGGCTTGGGCTAGCTTACGGCCCGCTGTTTACCACGCAGCCCTTTCTGAAAGCTGGGACTCCGAACAAAAATATTCCTGCCGGCAGACTGTAAATACATGAATTTGCTTCCTCACTGCCTTCAAAAGATTGGCTTTTGAAAATGCTCATTTAGAGCCTTGTCTGATTATACTAAATATCATTCTTTTCAGACACACCATGTCTATGCCAAACCCCCTCCTCCCTTATTTTTCACCCTTTCATTGAGAGTCAGGAATAGTATGCGTGTGGACGTGGGCGGTTGTGTCGCTGGCTAGTGCATTGTTGCGAAAAAGCTGCGAGTGTTTGCACACTGCTGCTTTTGTGCAGAGCTCAAGTCTTGAAAGCCTCGGCAGTGGGTTACGAATGCTCTTTGGTCGTCTGATTCCAAGCCTGACTGTGTGGGTTTCGTGAACTGACAGTGGCAGCCTGCCCTAACTAAGTAATGCAAAGAGTCTGCTTTTCGGACCGATCGTACAGGAGCAAGACACGTGTAGTTTGAGGCCTCTATGTCTGTGACTGCTTTGTCGTACAAGTGAGGAAAAGATTTTCTATACAGGAGTGTGTAAGCAAGCTCTTGCTTTTTGTTGTATGGTTTTGGTCGGTGGTTTTTCTACGCTGTGCTGTCTGTGAGCTCACGTGTGCCAATTGCGACTGCAAAATGCAGTGGCGTGTAGTCAGACTGGCTCGGATGGATCTCGTGGCGCGTTTTGCCACAAACCCTTTGTGTAATGCCTTTCTTGGTTGCATGTGGTGCCTGTGACCACCATTGACTCTGTCTGCTGACTCAAGAAAACTATTCCCTTTCACTTTGTAAACTCTTCATTTATTTTCTAGTGGTTTACCGTCGTAAGCTCAGTGACCTCACACTTTGGGAAATGTAGTGTACTGTCTCAATGAATGTGTCTAGACTAGGCTGAAAAAAAAAGTGAACGAGGGCACTAGATTCTGTTCTTGCAAAGCGTACTCCTGTATTAAAAGCGGTTACCCAACAGAATCTTAGCGCTTTGCATATGCATTAAGGGAAACACAGTGAGCATTATGGGTATGTTCATGATTGCCGTTTCTTTACCTGGACATGAAGTTGTGAAATTCGGGGAGTACTTAGGAGAATGGGGATTTCTGTGCTGAGCCTAGCTCCCTTGACATCAACGTTTTCACCTTCTTGGAAGCTGTACACCTTAGAAATGTTTACAACACATGAGCGCATGTGTGGAGCCCATTTGCTTGCTGTGACCACTAGTTTTGGACGTGCGCTCAAACGGTGTAGTCAGTAATTGTCTTACCTCTTCTTGCATCCTCCCGTCCGAGTGTATCGCTTAGTGGCTTTTTCGACCTGCTCTTATTCCTGTTCCTACAGTCATGAGTTTCTTTATTTTAGTGGTCGTAAACGTTCCCATTGTTTTGGTCTTTCATCATTTTGTTTTCTTTCTCATTTATGATAATGGCAAAAGTAAATTCACAATAAAGTTTCCATCAAAGTACGGTGTGTTTCCCTGCTTTGGCTGTTTTGAGCCACTGGATTTGTTGCTTGAAGGCATCAGAGCATCAGTTCTGGAAGCTAATTAATAGCCAGTGTACGCAAGACTATACTGGTGCGGGCCATCACATTTTAGCCTTTCATAACATGCCCTACCATTGACGCACACTGCCATACCCATCTTCTTATCGCGATGAGGTACTGACACAAACTTTAAAAAGACTGGCGTTGAGAACCGTGGTGTCTTGGTGATTGGTAAGTTGTAATGTGTTGTATATGTCTTTTCTAAATACCACTCCCACTAGACACTGTTTTGGTATCGAGGGAGCCGCTGCACTTCAACTGATTAGCACAAGTCTGATCAACGCCTAGGAGACATTGGTCTGATGTCGCGAGATGGCTGTAACTCACGACATACTGGCAGTTGCTCTGTCAATTGCTGTCAGTCTCACGTGGTCCCCGTGAACATTGCTGAGCGGCTTTGACAGGTGATTTGTGAGAGTTGGGCTGCCAGGACGCAAGAGTTCGCAAGCCCAGTGAAATCTGTTGACTCCTCGTGATGTCCATTTAGTTTGGCCAGCTAGTGCTAGGCTGCGAAAACTTTGAAATCAAAGTAAAATGTTTAATATGCATAGTTTGGCTCCAGTGCGTAGAGAGCATTGATTGTGAATACCAGGGAAACGAGAAATCACTCCTTCTAGGGCGCCTGTGATGACCTCCATTATGGCTGTCCCTTTGGTGGATACTGTCGTCGTTGCCAAAGCCCCCAGATTTTCCATTCTCCTCAAGTACCAGTGACTACAGTCGACGCACAACCGTTTAAGTGCCACTTACGAATCTTGGTCCTAATGCTTGTTTTTGACAGTACTGTTCTTCGAAACTTTTTCTCGGCACTTGGTGAAACGGGTGGGATGGGCAGGGGGAGAATTCTCAGGTGCTTCATGCTACCGCATTTTCCGCTGAAATATTCTTGGCTAATGCACGTGGCTTTGTGTATCTTGCAAGTTGGAAAACAAATGGCTGTGCTTGAGAGAGGGCTGGGAGTGGAGGCAGTTGTCAGTATTTAGGTAAATAGGAAAAATCGAGGGATTTTAGTCTCGGCTAGCCACACGAGAAGTGCTGTACATAACTTGTTGGTTAAATCTTTCAAGCTATCCTTTCGATTGCATTAAAACCCTCTCTCTCTTTCTACACGAGATATTAGACATTTATAGTTAACCATTAGCGTGATAATGCAGTTTAAGAGAATGGCGTTACCGTGCAGCAAACGTTCGTTGCGGACATCGTCTTGTAGTTTAGTGGTATGACGTTTACGTGCCTTAGATCAGAGTTATTCAATCATGATTGTTAACTCCAGGTGGTACTTGGAGTGTTCACTAGATGAATGGATGGGCAGACAAACAGACGCGGCCAGCAGACGGACGATTCATGATTTACCGATAAAACCCTCCGAAGCTTCACCCCACTCATCATCCTCTCCGTGGACATGCTGTAATTTTTTTTCTCTTAACGAAATCCTTGAATTTCTGCAGAGTCTTCTTACGCTTTGTTCTGACGGGCACGTCAAATCTCGACAGATTTGTTTGATACTTGCGTGCCCTCTGCAGCAGATGTTCCAGGGCCTGCATTTTCATCCGCTCCTGATGTGTCGTGTTGCGGTTCACTAGATGACTGATTAGATGCAGGTGATCAGTTCATAACGGCAAAGGTGCCTGATTTCATTTTCTTGACTGCACCCGGGTGAACAGCGGCCGACTTGGATGCGTTCCACACGCCCAATTTCCAAGAGGTACGAGGCCAGTCCACGTTTTCCAACGATCTTGGGTGCAGAGTATTGTGGAGACAGGCTGCCGTGAACTGCAGGTATCTTAATGCGCACGTAATCACGAACGACAAAATTGGGTTCCTTGGCTCCATGCGAATGCCTTTCTTAGTCGGCTGTGTCAGGCATCCGGTAATGTCCGCGCGAATGTGTTATCTCTACGTGCTCGCTTCCTCTCCCATAGCAACAGCTGTGGGCGCGCGCGCTTATCCTCGCCCCTAGCAACGGGAGCATGCAGTGTGAGAGAGGGTGGGTGCAGTGCTTCGCTGCTCCTCGCCGTTCGCTCTCCTCCCTGCGCCCCACTTTCCCTTCTGATCGCGCGCCACTCGACCGTTCGCTGGCTGGGTGCCTCTCAGGAACATCCGGAAATGTATGCTCGAGACGCCGCTGTGAAACACAAATGCCGAGCCAAGATCGCTGATTGTTTTGTTCACTTCGTACTACTATTTAACCGTGCGCGCTAGCTACTAGAGCTGGAAACGCATACCGAGTTTCTCGCGACTGAAAAACTCCACGTGTGGTGAAGGGCGCTATACATAGTGTGCACATGCGTTACGCAGTGCCCTTTCGTCACTTCCGAAATGCGCCACCGACATGCCCGGGTACCTAGACTCCGTCGCCTACCACTGCCGCGTTGTCTCCTCGTGCTTGTGCCCGTTTAGTTTTGCCCCGCGATGCAAGTTTGAGGGCTGCTAGAGAGGCAACTTGATTTAGTAGTCCCCAAAGCGGGAGCAGAGCTTCGGAGGAGTTTCTTCTCCGAACGTTCTTACCTAAAATTGAGAACGCACATTGCGATTTTCCGAAAAGCACCGCCGTGCTTGGCTGGCGCAGATTAACAACAACAAAAAGAAAACTACTTGAAGAAAATCGGAGATATTTGGGGCTTGAGGTGTAACTTCATTCCGGGTAAGTGCCATAGCCAAGCACTTGCCTGCAAACAGAGATAGCTTACCGAAATACTGCACATACAAACTTATCCGCGACCACTTCGTGCACAATCAGCGTGCCAGGGAGGCGGTTAAAATCGTGATGGTGATCACGGAAATTCGGAATTGCATTGAAACAGACCGTTAAAAAGGACGCAAAACAATATTAATTTACTACTAAGTATAGCCGATTGGTTCGAGTTGGGGGTCAGGATTTTTAAAAATGGGTCATTTCATTCCCTAACACGGTCTCCATCATTTTCAGGAACTCCACTGTACATTAGCGTACAAAAAAAAGTAAAATACAAGGTGAAAAAGGTGTCACAACATACGCGAAAAAAAGAAAGTGATGACCGGCAATACCGCGGCACGCACCACGCGAAGTCTCTATCTGCCCCGCATAATATTTTCCTTCGACTGCTTCCACATATTTCAATCGAAGAGGCTCAACATCAGCGTTTCTTAAAACACAGGGGGGGGGGGGGGGGCTGCTACTTTGGTGGCCTGGGCCGCAGCAATATATTAATATCTCTCGTAAACTTGCCTAGATCTTCACGACGCGTTTTCGATGACGGGAGCTGCTGCGCTTCGCTCATCCGCTCTTAAAATTGCGACTCGAGAGACTTTGGCCTTTCACTTGTTCTTGGGCCGCGCAATTTGTAGTGTTTGTAGTGAAAGTGAGATAATTGGCCCTCGTAGGTCGTGGCGGGCAGCCGGTGCACGCGGTGGCTGGTATATGTGTCGCACATGTTGATTTTCTGGTCTTGTATCGAGTAAACAAACGAGGTCTTCCTGGTCCGATGAGCTCGTTAATGTACGACAACAAAAACCACAATGCTACCCTTTCAACATCGTACACAACAGATGACGAGCCCCCAACAAACCGCGCTGCAGCACGCGAACTGCCGTAGGTACCCAGGGAGGTACCCGAGCATGGCGGGAGAAGGCGACAATGACGGAAGTGACATCACATAAACACTATGTATTGACCTAACAGTGTTAAGGTGCCTCGATATCGAGGCACTCTACTTGGTGTAAGCGAAAAATTCTAACGTTGGGTTCTCACGTGCGAAACGCTGTTATAGACGCTACTCAATGGACTCGCATTTCATCGCGATTACCTTCGGGGAGGTGGGGGCATTGTTTGCATCGGTGTGTGTCTTCGACATCATTTGCTTGTTTTTTACGCGTTCTCGCAACTACTCTCGAAGTGCCTGTGCTCTCGAGCTCAAGCACATCCGCTCCCGTCCTCGTAAACTCCGTCTCCGATGAAATTTTCTACTGCTGCTGCCGCATCGATGGAGGCGAAAACGCTGTAGGCCCGTGTGCTCTGGTAATCATATGGTGGTTTTGGGACGTTAAACCCCAGATATCAATCAATACTAAACTACATACTAGTACGACTATTTTTCGTTAGTCTGAGGTCGCGAACTCTTACAAGCATACTCGTGGTTCCATGCATACATACATAAACACATACGCACGTATATACTTGACATACGCTCATACACAAGTACAGATAGATTCACAATCCGCCTTTTTTACGATACCGCGGTGCATGAGCCCTTCTTTGGCGGCAAAGTCGCGGTAAAACTCCTGGTCTTGGAGGCCTTCGTTCTCCTGGCCTCTACCCAGCCCGTACCAAAACGCCAGAGGGCAGCACAGGAAAACGGAAAAGGCGGATTGTCTACAGCAGCGGAGCGCGTGGTTGTCGACGCTCTTGTTAGCCGCGGCTTCTACCTCACGTTAGCCACAAGCTTCCGTTCATGCTTAAATTATAGCACAAGGGCCTCGCACGCAGTATGACCACGTGTGATGTAATTGCGGCGTCGGTCTTGACATAAGTCTGCAAGAAATGGCAGCTGGAGCGCCCGGATGGGTGCCCTAGACAAGTGTGATTGTATCTTTACATGTACTTATGTGTATATACAGTTACAAAAATAGTATATATGAACTTACAGTTTCAGCACGGGACTAAAACAGGACGATGAGAGCAATATTGCAAATATTTTTAGCGAGTTATCACCATAAGTTTATTGAGGTTTCATGCTATCCGCATGCTGCTTGTGTACACGGGCTCTTCATGTCGAGCACGCGCTCATATCACAACCTTCTTCTGTACTCCTTGGCACGTGGCGCTGACATTGCCGCGCAAATAGGCGCGCATCCTGCGTGTCCTCTCGTGACCCCGCACATGTGACGCACTGGGACGCTTGCACTGGGAGCGCCAGTCGTCGCACTCCACGTCGAACAGAGCGACGGCCAGGTTCAGCCGCCGGTACTCGTACGACAGTGAACACATCTGCGAGGCCCGTTCCAAGCACCGAATACGAGTGTTTTCAACATAGCGCAGGCATTGTGGGTTCTACGTGCGGATGTTGTGATATAGTACCTGAGAGCGCTTTTCAATTTTTCTTCATAATTTCATGGCGTGTGCGCATTTGCCTAAGTGGATGAGTAGCGAAACGCCACCTGATCTCAGATGCTTTTGTCTAGCGATACTGGTTGTCTCAGCCGCTACCAAAAGTCTGCCACCAGCGCAACGCTGCGCCAAAAAGTCCGTCCTGCCTCAAAATTTTCTTAGTTGCGTAAACTCGAGCAAGAAATGGATACCACCAGCAGTTTGCGTCATTAATCTTTTCAAACGCGCAGGCCCTAGCAATAAACCATGGTGTAAAATATATATTCATTAGGTCAGGGCATCGCGAGACGCGATCGATCTCATAATGTAACAACGCCGTGCGCTAGTCGGTCCGCTGATCGCAGTGCATGCCTATACGCGGGACGACGCAACATCAAGCCAAAAATGCGTTGCCGGCTTCGCGGAAAACAAGCTTCCTAGTCGGCAAACGTGACTGTGGCATTTTATACTTGGCGCAGAAGACTGAGGCGCAAAAACATATCCTGAAGCAGGAAGAGCAGAAGAGAAGAACAGCGCCTTCTGCTCTTCCTGCTTCACGATATGTTTTTTGCGCCTCAGTCTTCTGCACCAAGTATGCACCAACTAGCACAAAAACAAGTCCTTGGGACATGTTAGCATAGAGCTGGAAGCGCAGGTTTCGTTTTCGCACGCGAACCGAGTCGCATGCTGCGAATGCCGGCGTTGCTATCGCGAACACCTTGATGCCATAGCAACGGCACATAAAACAATTTGCTGTCGGAGTAGCGTCAGTTCCGTCGTCCCAGTGATAGAACGCGTCTTGTAAGAGAGCCCAGAAGAGTTGCCCTGAACGTACCCCACCGTGAAAATAAAAATAGATAAAAATAAGGGGGGAGGGGGTGGGCGTGGCGGTGTTTAAAAATTTCATGGCCTTGTTCAAACCCGTCCAGATTCTGCACGGGTTAGGTTCGGCACTGCAGAACGCTGCTTAAGCTATCTTCGCCACAGTACACGTGTGCCGTGTGAAAAAGCGTAATATGATTTGGAAGGAGCTTTCCGCACTAGTCGCGGGACACGGCACATTTTATGTTGTTACTCACGCGCATATAGGCGTGCGCACGAGGGGGGCAGGGGGGGGGGGGGGGGTGGGCGTCCGCTTTAGTGACCTAAGAAAGGAGGCACAAAATCTGCCCCATGAATTGACTAAATAAGGATGGGGGGCGCAAAGTCTGTCCCATAAATTGACGTATCAGGGAGGGGGGCGCTGTGATCAACCTTCGTCCCCCCTGAAGGGGAATCTTGCACAAGCCTATGCTCGTGCGTGTGTACGCTGCATAATTGTGAGTACCAGTAAGATTGGTGACGTCCCCAAAAAATACTGGCAATCATTTGGAGCAATGTAGGACATTTTTGCCCTCCTTCTGCGCCAGTTTGTGTCCTACCCTTACTCCTCAGTTTCACGAATCCCCTGAATTTTAAGTTTGCCAGCTTGCCAGATCCGCGTTTGAATTCCCCGAGTATGTCAAATTATTTGACAGACGTGGCAAATGCTTATGTGAACTTTATCATTGTTCGCGTAGTAGGGTGGTTCAAAAATACTATTTCTATTGAATTAACAGCACTCACGTTTACTCTGAGCGGTTTACGAATGTTGAATTGCTTATAGATACTTTGCAAAATGTAAGCCTTCCTTTTATATTACTCCAAGCTTGGTCTTTAATGATAAAAAAGGATGTTTTTTTTTCTCCTGTAACCAGCTCCAACTGTCCATTTCAGTGCTCCGAAAGTAATATTTTGCTGCTGAAAAAATTGCTCAAAATTTTAATTCAGCTGTTTCACCCCGGATAACCACTTTTTTCTCATCTGTAGATAGCACAAATAAAAATTCAATACGTAGCAATTATTCTTCAATTAGTGTTTTCACATATTACTATTAGATATCCATTCATTTTTCCTTCATCAATAGATAACATAAGTAAAATATTCAATACGTAGCAAATATTCTCCAATGTGTGTTTTCGAACGTACTGCTATTAAAAATCGCATTTCTCGCAGCTAGCACAGTGAAAATAGAACGAATTCTGACTTGAAAATTAGCTCTCTTGCCTATGCTGATCCGCTTCTGTCGGATAGCTCTTTAAAAATAAAGTTGCGAGCGTGGCCTCCGTGAGCAGTTCCGGCAGCGCGGCGAGCAACGGTGCGTAGCCGGAGCTAATCGCGGAAGCCACGTTATAAGTATGCCAAGTCGCGTGCATGCACTCACCTTCCACTGCATCGTGTCAGCGGTGTCGTACGTGGCCATCAGACTGGGAACTTGCCACGAGAACGCCGTGTGCTGCGTATTGTCGATATTCTCGTTCGCGAAGAAGTCCGGCTTCTCGCTGCATACCTGAAAAAGTGAGCCGACTACCAATTTTCACGTACAGACGCAGTCGGAATGTAACTTCTCTGACATATGGAGCCTCTTCTGTACAGTAAATGGACATTAGGAGTAATTAGTCATCTATAATGTACATAACATGAGACCAGCATTACCAATTACTTCATATCAGTTCGGTTGGACAGTGGCTAGAAGAAAATTGTATTTGATTGTATTAAGTAACAAGAATATCGAAGATAACATCCGTCGCTCGGAAAGACGGCCTGTGCGAAGTTTGTTTTACATGCCGATATAAAGAGTGTCGTGATAACAAGCATGCAAAGCACCATGAAATGAACAGCATTCTTTCAGGTCGCATGAAAGAAAAAGCCAAGATGAATGTAAAATTTGGTAACTTTGATTTTGTTTATTTATTCATTTTTTATTTATTCATTTGAAATCCCTGCAGCGCCCGAACGCATTATTGCAGAGGGGCGGGGGGAATACGCAGCGTAATATGTACGTGCCTACATAAAAAGAACAGCTATTTAGAAACAAGATAAACATGAAACCGATAATAACAAAAATGTAGCTATGAGTGTATCGGTATATCCCTGAATGATGCTTCATTAATCTGATGGCTTTTCCGAGAAAAACCGTTTCAGGAGTGCACATCATCCTACTGTGCAGATTGCGGCGTGTCTCACTTATCAGTAATCTTTATGCTAAGCTCTATCCTTGGACTGATTTTTTCTTAAACCTAATATTTACTTTTAGGTTCTTCAGGAATCAAAACGAAAATTTATCTGTACCACATTTGTTATAGAGCGCAGACCTGTATACACATGGTGCTGCTGTTAGCTAGTCAATCTCCTTCGCAGCATTGCCACAGCTGTGTTTTATCCCATAGTCGATGCTGTGGATGACAGGAAGGACTTCACGAAGGGCGATAACGAATTTCTATACAATAAAAGTAATTGAAACCTATCTTGCTTGCTTTTTCAGAAACTGAATCAGTTCCACAGTTACTGTCGCTTTCGTTTTTTATGAGGATTGCACAACTCGGTCTGCATCGTTCGGTAATATATTCGGCATTGTTGTGTGCATACTTTTATTTGCAAAGAGGTGCCATTCCTACGACTAATTTTTAAAGAAGCTGTCTACGCTACTAGAGTGGTGTTTGAAGGTCCAGACCCCGCCCCCCCCCCCCCCCGCGTGCTGTAGTTTTTTTATTTTGCATGTGTGCGTCTATTACGGACACGGAAAGACGGGCACTAACATAAATAACATAAATAAGATGCAGCAGTCGAAAAGCTCAGACTGCCACCGACACACAAGACCAGGATTTTTAGTCATATCTACCTAGCGCCATCTCTCGTCGGCAACAGCGGTGGCGTGCTGTAACTGAATGGAAAAGAGGTAAAAAAGAAAGTATCTCACGAAATAGCTAGTTACCAAAAGGCAGTAACTATAGTGACGGGGCCGCTCAACGCAGCACTATCGTTAAAGTGACGGGGCCCGTCAGCGTATAGTGAAATCGTAACAGTGAGGGGGCCAAGGTAATGGTAAAAATTAGGAGGCCCGTTGCCGTAAGTTTGTAGTCGTTTTAGACGCCACCGTCTAATTGTTGTGATAGCGTTGTGGGTTGACGTGCGTGCGGGAAGTGGTAGTTTTGGAAGCGGTCGTGCCGCGGGTCATCAGTTTGAAGTCCCGTTTTGTTGTTTTTTCCTTTTCTATTTTAATGTAATCCGTCAAGATTGACGTTACTGCTCTGAAAGCGTCGTAATTTTGCTTTTATTTGCAAGAAAGTTATGTAGCTGTTTGTGCTGGTGCCCTACCGCGTTGACTTTTCTAGGCGTGCTGGGTTTGTTGTTGGTGTGCGTCTTCAGTTTGAATCGCGCTGACCAAGTAAACTTTTTTCTTTCTTTCCTGCTTTTAATATTGTTCCGATTAATGTTGCCTAGTTTAAAGAGAGAATCGCACAGGGCAACATTCGACAGTGGAGCGATGGGAGTAGCTGCTGGCCAGCGAAAACCTGGGCGATCAATTAAGTCGAGGTTCTCGCTGACGGACCTTGGCTCGCCGAGCGGAAGCCCCCGCGGAGCCCTGGTTCGAGCTGCCCCAACGTGACATACACGGCAGTACTGCAAGAGTAATGAGTTTTCACCACCGCCATTAAAGGCGCGTGCATTTACACAACCGTATTGAGGCAATTAATACAGCCGTAATGATGTTATTGTGAGGTGACCCTTTTTAACAACGCGGCCTATGGTGACGGGCCCCAACATATTGTTGCTGTTTGTGCTTTTACTGAAGTGATTGGAGTAGTATTTATTGTTTTTTTTCTTCTTTACTGCTGCGCGAGGTGATTGCGTTCAAGCTCCATACGGCTAACTTCCCTCAGCTTAGAATACGTCGACGCTGCTAGACGCACGTTTGTTCTTGCGTATTTGTTTCATCGACTCAGTCACACCTTGTGGTTTACCAAAGCTCTCGGCCTCATCAGCCAGCGCTTGGAAAGTAAAGTGACCAGACGACCGGTCACAACCACGCCTTCAGCGCGCTCGCATTTTAATCGCAGAGAACAATACGGAACATGTTTCGCTCCAACAGGACAAGCATCCTCTCAGAATAGGAAGACAGCTACAGAGAGCACACCACTGTGCGAGTATATATCTATCGCACCGTAGATAAACAAATACGAACTTGGTCGGATTGGCTAAATAATAAAAATTTAGAGCTTCATACCTGAAACACGTATTTTCAACAATGAACATTGAGTAAAAACGAGTGCTAAGACATTGTCAGCTCGAATGTTTATTTACGTTTGCATAGCAATAGCGCACGTTCACGGGACGAAAACGATGTGCATATATCCCCTTGTTTAAAGCAGTCGATTTGATCGCATGAAGTCTGTGTGTGCGATTTCAGACGAAGTAGGCCCGAAGTCAGAGCCACATGCATCGTAGTCATACGTATTGTGGTTTTGGGACGTATTAAAACATTCTGTCCTACTACACATGCAGCCCTCAGGGTTGGAACACATTCTATGTTGACCTGCACAAGATTCGGCATCAACCCATGCGTCCGCATTATACAGAGACACGAAAAACCCGTGAAACGAATTGATTTCGGAACTTCACAATATGTGTACTGGAGCTATGGTATGAATGCAAAGGGACGGAAACCCTGCCGAGGGTTCGATGAGATAATAAAGTCAATTCGCACGCATAGAACGGAATCTGCTCGCCCAGCGCAGTATCAATGGGAAATCATCGAGGATGGGTCTTCATTTCACGTTGGACGTAAAAGAAGGTTGATCCCCCATGAACAAACACCATTATCATTTAAAAACAAGTGACAATACTTGAAACAATAGTGAGAACACACACACATAAAAAAGCGCGATTCTAACCGAAGTCGGGCGCGAACAGCACGGTGCCCACATGCATGGCAGAGTTGTTCAACAACCGGCACAGCTAGCTACACAATTTTCTTGCAAATAAGCAAGACTATGACTCCTTCAGAAGAGTAGCATGAATCTTGATGCATTACCTGAAAAAAAAATAACCCGAAAACAAACTGCTACTCGAACTGATGACCTGTGGCCCGATCGCTTCGCAACTGCGCTTCAACCCACTACACGACCAGAACAGCTATGCGGGGGCGTCTAAACCGACTACAAATTTACCGCAAAGGACCTCCTCATTTTTACCATTACACTGCGGTGATGGAGCCCGTCACCGTAGTCATTGCTTTATGGTGAAGAAGCCCGTCGCTATAGCCGTATCGCTATAATGACGGGCCTTTTCACTGTTACGATTTCACTACGCCGACGGGCTCCGTCACCGAAATCACGATTACACATTGCTAACAGGCCCCTTCACTAACAATAGTACTGCGCTGACGGGCCCCCTCACTGTAACGATAGTATACTGCGTTTATGGGCCGCGTCACCTTCGACACTGCCAAAAAGTACTGTTTGGCTCCGCGAGGCTTGGTGCCGCTGTGTCACTAGACGAAGTTCAGCAAATGTTTAGTAGTTTCACTTCGTCATTTTACTTTCCTAAGCTCACCGATTCAAATCAGCTCACAGTGTTCACAATGGATCATTCTTTTGAATGAAACAAACGAAACACAACAATAAACAGAGCCAAAGTGTGCCCGAAACCGGCAAGCAAGAAGACTAGGCTAATTCGTGTACTACCCATCATTCATACGGTGGCCGAATGATATATTTCGCTTTAGCTCATTTGAGGAAACTCTATGGGTGCAGAAGAATCGAACGACACAGAAGAAGCGAGACGGTGTGCCACTCACGGTTCCGGTGGGCAATACTGCCATGGCGTCCCTGACGCAGTTGACTCCCACGAGGAACTCCTTCCTGGGCTTGTACCAGCGCATGCACAGCGAGAACGACACGGCCAGGGACGTCTGCTGCACCCAGGCGAACGCCCTCACGTAGACCACCGCGTTGGCCTGCCAAAAATGAAACGAATCAATCGTTGAAGGTAATTTCTAAGGTGGTAACAGGACAATTCCTGTTATCACCGTAGAAATTACTTTTAATGGCTTTTTCGAGTGAAGAGAAATAGACGCTTTTATTTATGCTTTTAAACCATTTTCGCAAGCGTTCCGGAGTTTACGACATTTTCTGGCTTATCAGCACAGTTTCAGTAATGTTGCATTTCATGTCTTCCTAAACGCGTGCAAATAGTTTCGTGGTCTAAAGAAGTCTGAGCGTATAAAGGTATCATATTACTATTAGTCTGACAGAAACCTCTCGCACAATACTGACCTAGTTTAGAAAGGCTGGCATACGCGTGAATTGAACGCTTCATTCACTTTTAATGCACAGATGACGGAACTTCAGTGCAGTAAGGAGCTAGTCATGACGGCATCAGGTGTCTTCGTCATCAGTTTCGTCTTACCATTCCCATAACGTGGTCGTTGTTTTCAACCTCGTACGGCGCCGGACCATTGGTCTAACAGCGGTCCTGGGCACGCTCGGTGATGTGAGTCCTGGCTATGAGGGCGCTGATTGAAAAACACCTATCACGGAATGCCAATAGACGGAAAGAACCGAAAGAACAAATTATTTCCATTTTCTGTACATCATGACTACCAAGAAGGTCAAAGGAGAACGCAAGCAAGTGCATCAGATAGAAACGATTTCAATAATGACATTGAAATCATTTCCACCTGAATGAAATGTTGAATTTCAACTTGAGGTGCCGTGTTACTGTCCTTCGTAAAAAATAAATGTCATCTGAATTCAGCTTACGTAGTGTGGTGCTAGGATACACAAGGCTTTTGCCTAGGCAATCGAAATAGCGACGATATTTCCAGCGACGTTCTTCTGGGATCGACGGGATGTTTATGGGACAGCTAGGTTGTAAGTTCTGAGTGAATGAGAAAAACCCACACCTAAACACACCGCGTAGGTCCAGCGTCATACTCTAAACAAGCGCAGTCCCGTCACTCTTACCTTTTTTGTGATTTATCTTAGTTCGCAACTTTGCAAAACAACTCTATGAAAGTTATGTTTGTCTCTGAACTTAACCGCAAATCACTGACCACTAAGGCTGCTGTCCTTCTCTCGCGGCATCGCAGAGAGCTTCGCGCAGTGATCGTTCCTATTAACGTTCTCGGTGCACCCAACTGCATGCTTTTAGACACCGACTGTCGTGATTTCCAATGCCTGCGCATGACGTAAAGAAGGCGTTAAGGCGCGCCTTCTTCTACGTTGCACAAGAGATTTAAATCGCCTAATCTGACCGGACACTGGCTCGCTCCATGCTTCACAGATGGCACCACACATGATTTGTTCGTAGACGAAAGCGCCGAAACGAACTCTGCATACGGCTTCGCTGCGTGGCTTTTTGAACATGAAATTGAGCAGAGATTCAAGTGCTCTCAGTAAGGACAGAGACATAGCATACCGGACGTTCGTCTGAAGTGCCTTGAAGAGCTTGTCGTTGGTGGGCATCCACAGGTGTACGCCCAGAATGACGTAAGCATCGGGCAGCGATTCCGTCTTGTGTTCGGTCGACACTTCCCGGCGAATTGTCTCCTGGATCTTCGCGAACAGCTGAAGAGACGTGGCTAAGTGAGAATACACAGTGAAAGGGGGAGGGGGGCAGAATGCGTAAGACGTGAACCACATTAGGTTATAATTAGAAGCTAAGCACATCGGTACGTGATAGCATTTATACTGCATTGTTCGCGCTTACTTTTAGCATGGCGAAAACTTCTCCGACCGTCTTGAAAGCTGTCGTGCCATTGGGCTCAATTTCCAGGTCAAGGACTGCATAGTGGTAGATGTTGTGGTTGAGCCAGTAAGTTTTCATCCTATTGTGGGCTTTCTGTTGGTTGAGATCGTTTTTAACCTGAAGCAGTTTCCTGAAAAAAATTTTGTATGCATTACCATTTACATGTATTATATGAAAAATGATGACACTACGTGATAGCAGCAGAAACTGTCTGTATAACAACGAAACATTAGGTCTGAGAGCTTCTTTATAAGGCCTGTAAGCGAAATTAATTAGAAACGATACTTATGCACACATTTCGAAATTTTCGCTTTGAATTGGCATTTACGAATGATGTCTATTTAAGCAGAGACCGTTGAAGCAATTTGAGATATCTGCATGCTGAAATGTTGTAGAAACCAACAGCCTGACAGAGGCGTCAATCAGGGAGGGGTAGAGGGAGAAGAGAAGCAACCCACTGGACCACATATGAATTAGCCGCCGTAATTAACAGCTGCATTTTGTTCAGACAAGTTTACTGCAAGAAATCAACGTGCCCCTATTGAAAAAAAACGTGCACCATAGGAATAGTGGATTCCACCATCAACCATTTTGGTGGATTATGGTGCTGGAAACATTGGTGGCATATGGTGTATGGTGGCATATTGTGCATGAAGGAGTTCCGGCAATGCTAGAGCCCGAAACGGCGTCAGAACCACCGTGAAGAGCTGCCAAAAAATGAAAAGAATAATTGTATATAACTTGAACACGAGGATTTGAACGTGCAACCTTCAGACTTTTAGCTGAACACGCTAACCAATGCGCCATGCCGACTTTTTTTTTATTGCCGGTTTTTCATGTGATACAAACATCAATATAGGTCGCTATGAACAATAATATACACAACAAAAGCAACGACAAGACAGTCGCGAAACCATTAGTGGTTAGAGTGCTGAAATTCCTTTAGGTTCACCAGTGGTTCAACACTAGAGAGCCATTTCAGAACAAAGTCTTGTTGTTTGAGCATATCAATGTATTGAGCAATGCTTTCGCGGAGAAGCACGCGTGCAGGACGCCTGTCAGGGTCACAGTAGGTGGGTAGGTAATGAACTTTATTAAGGATTCAACAAGGAATTTCTGGCCCGGGCTAGGACTCCAGGAGCTGTCGTCTGCGGAGCATCGTGCCATGTCTTCGGCGATATCACTGGCTTGCTGGACAGCCCAGATTTGGTCCTCTGCACGCGGGTTGAGAAGGGCGGCTCGCCACCGCTCAGTCAGTCATCTTTAGGTACACTCACACTCGTCTGAGTAGTGGCGGCGAACACCACACTCACACTCCCAAAGCATATGCGCCATGTCGGCTGTCTCTTGTTCGCACCACGGACAGCCGGGTGACGGTTTGAGCGAGGGACACAGTCTATGAAGGCGTCGGGGATTCTCAAATGTGTCGGTCAGCAGACGCTTCAGATGCCTGATACCTTTCTAGCTGCATGTGGGGTGGTGGGTAACGCCGTCGCGTTTTTCTATAATGGTTTAGGATCTCGTGTAAAGTAACCATGATGTCCTTGCAGTCCTGTAAGGCCTCGGGGTCTGTTATTGTCGTCGAAGAGGTATTATGTCATCCGACCTCGGGTGCTTCGCCATCGTGGATGTGTCGCACATCGGCGGCCCTTTTGTTTACGTCACGGCAGATTAGCAGTCTCGCGACAAAGTGGGCGCGCTCGTCGTGGCTCGGCGGGAGTTCAGATCTTTGGTCGCTGCCAAGCTCTCCCACGTGCGCTGCGAGCCACTTGAGATACTTGGTAGCAATCGCGCCAGACTTGAAATCTTTGGCTCTGGCGTTTAGCATGTGCGCCGCCATCACAGAGACCCATCCCTTCGTAAAGTTTCAGACCGCCATCTTGGCGTCACTCACGATAAGAGTGTTTTCGTTTTCACTATGAATTATTGCGAGGGCTATGGCCATTTCTTCTGCCACCTCAGATGATGGGAGCCTCGCAGATTGGCGTCGTTGTTGCTCTCGTTCATTCTGCTGTTGTCCTCTGTCGGGCCGGGGAGGACACCCTCTCGGCTGCCGTACTCTTTGAGGATTGCTTCCGCTCTGCATCTGCGCCTTTTGGCATCGTGCACTGGGTGCATGTTTCTGGGCATATTCTCTGTGAGTATAGCATTCTTGACCGCTGGCAATAGCGCGTCCTTTAGTCCCCGCATCGCGTGGTAACGAACCTCGAGAGGTCGAGGATGGTTCTTCCGGTCTTGGTGCTCGACAGTCTTTCGATCTGCGCAATCCTCTGAGCTTCGATGATTTCAGCGAGCGTGTTGTGCAAGCCCAGCTCAAAGAGCCGGCAGTTGGCAGTGTAGTGAGGTATACGCCTAATACAGTTTTGTAAGCCCTACGGATGATTGTGCCCAGCTTGTTGCTTTCGCTTGTACTCCAATTGACGTAAACAGCAACGCACGTGATGTGGCTTGAAGCATACGCCTATATTAATCTGACTACATTGTGCTCTTTCATTCATTTTCTCTTGTTCGTGATTCTTCGTATCAGGTTCGTGGCGGCTGCCACTTTATTCTGCAGCCGGGTCACTAATTCGGAATTGGCACAGTTTTCTTCCAGCCTGAGGCCGAGGACTGGTATCTTGGACACCATGGATATGCGGACTCCTTCTTTTGTCGTGACGCACACGCCCGTCTTGCGGACCTCGGCCACGTCCCGGTTTCCGAGGAGCAGGATCTCCGACTTCTTTAAAGCGCAGACGAGCCCCGTGCCTTCGAGGTGCTTCTCAACTTCCCTTAGCGCTCGCTGCAGCCTATCTTGCATACTCCCAAAACTCATGCTCTCTGTGGTTCATATCGTAATGTCGTCCGCGTAGATTGTATCGTTGATGCCTTTGATCGCGTTGAGCTGCTCCAGAAGGCCAATCATAACGAGGTTGAACAGCATTGGGGAGAGCACGGAGTCTTGCGGCGTCCCGGCACCTCCCATCACGATCGTCTTTGATGGTAACCTGTCGATCTTGATTCGTGCTTCTTGCTTGTCAAGGAAGCTACCGACATATCGGTGGAATCTCTCCCCTAGGTTTAGCTGACTGATCTTCTCCAGTATGGCCGTGTGCCTCACAGTGTCGAAAGTACTTTTGAGATCGAGCCCGAGTATGGCGCGAATGGGCGCGCTCGGTACATCAACGACTTGTTCTTTAATCTGTAGCCTTGAGTCCTGTGTAGAGAGTCTTTTCCAGAACCAGATGATGTGGGTGCCAAATGCATTTCGCCTTTCGAGGAGCGTCACCACCCTATTGAAGCAGGCGTGATCCATTCCTTTGCCGATGCATGACGTGAGAGAGATCGGCCTCAAGTTCTTGACTACCAGTGGTTTGCCCAGTTTGGGTATAAGCACCACGTCCGCGATTTTCTATTCGCGCAAAACCTGACCTGTCCTCCAGCACTCATTGACATACTCGCATAAGCTCACGATGGCGTTGTCGTCTAGGTTTCTGAGGATCTTGTTGATGATCTGAAAATATTGTTGTTGGTGAATAGCTGAAGAACCGCCCTGATCGCCCACACAGAGAAGTCCGCATCGAGCTCCTCGTTAGGTGCGCCAGTATACTCGTGGTTATTTAGGCCCTCGGGGCGGGTGAGGTGCGTCCGTATGACGTTGTCCATGAGGGCCTCCGGATCGTCCTTGTATTTGCGCCGCAACTGGCCCATCTCTGTCCGAACTGCCGTCCTGGTACTGGCGGGGTCAAGCAGGTTCTTCAGGATCTTACATGTGCACCCCGCGGTCATATTTCCGTCTATAGTATTGCAAACCTCATCCCGTTCCTGCTCGCATAAGTGAGGACAGTGCGTCTCAATTTCGTGTTTGACTTCGGTGATTTTTTCCCGTAGCTTGTTTTTAAACTTCTGCTTGCTTACTCTGTGTTGAATCGATTTTTGGGCTAGGACGAGGTGCGCCAGACGGCTGTCCACTCTGATTGGGTCGGGGGCTTCAGTTATCTCGCTGCCCGGGCCTTTCTCTTCCCCCCAGTCCATCCATTCGATTTATTTATTTGCTTTCTCCACATCTGCTAGTATTTTCATGCACCGTGACCCAATGTCCTTGATGGGGTCTTCCTTCTCGTTGTCCTTGTTTTTTGCGAAATTTGTCTCAATCGACAATCCCGACTATGCGATTTGCGCTTTGTTCTGCGTTCTTGTTAACGACCAAGTTGGGGATTCGATGATCACTTCCTAGGTTTTCAAACGTATTTTCCCAGCTCACCACGTCCGTGTTTACGCACATCGAGAGGTTCGGGATCGTGTCGCGGCACACACCCTGCCAGATTCTGGTATGCGACATTAGCTCGTTTAGCAAGGTGAGACCGAGGTCGTCCACTAGTGCGGCCAACCTCCACCACCCCTCCCCCCCTTGAGCGAGGCGTTGCCTTATCCACAGTGCGTGTGTGGGGCGTTAAATCTCCGCAAATCAACAGATTTTTGGAGGCTGCTTTCGCCATCGCCTCGCAGAAGAGGCAGTCAAAGTTGTGAATTAGACTTTTCTTCGAGGGGGTGGTGAAAACGTTGAGGATGAACAGCCCAGCTGGTATGCCCTTCCTTGGTATGATTTCTATTCGAGCGTTATTAATGTCGCTCGTCACGTCCACCTCATGTTCAACAAACGCTATTCCCCTTTTCACAAGGATGTACATCGTGATCTCCGCCCCGTGCTCTCTGAGAGGGGACAGTGCGTGACGTACCCCAGAAGCTCGGCATGGCACAACATGGTTTTTGTAAGGCAATCACGTCTGGAAGTTTTTTTAGAAAGTGTTTTCATGTACTGAGTCAGCGTAGCTTTTTTGTTTTTGAAGCCTCTGCAGTTCCATTGCCAGACGATGAGTATGCCAGAGTGCACGTGAGGTGTAGCCATGGTCATGCGAGGGTGTTAGAGGAGCTCGACTGATCCGTGCATCCTTTCCGCTCCAAGGCGGGTGACATTGACTTTATTGCTTCGGTTAACGATTGTCGGAATGCTAGTGACGGCAGGTGGAGCATCAACCCTTTCCGGTGGCTGAAGCTGCTCCTTCCTTCGTTATAGGTCTTCTATTCGCTGGTTCATAGCCAGAAGTTGAGTGTTTACGGTTGCCTGTTGCGCATTCCTTTCGGATTCGGACTCGTTCAGCCTTGTAAGAAGCATTTCAAACATGCGTTCCATCTTATCCGCCAACTTGTAGATCATTTGCTCGTGCACGTCTACATTCCTGGCATTTGACCGGGGTCTCTTCGGTTCTTGCGTGTTTTCTGTGTCATCCGCTTGCGCGCCTCTCTGATTTTTGAGTTTGGACCCAACTGTCGGTCCGTCTACGTCGAGCATGTCAATCTCCTATTCCGCCATTGCACTGGTGTGCTCCATAGGCCTACGATGGGTGGGGGCTCCTCCGGCGTGCCCCGCCATGCGCTTGAGGGTTTCGTTTGACGTTTTTTGCAACTCGTCGATCTTCCTCGCCGATTTCTTGCTTTGTTTTCTCGCCCTACTCAGCTCGTCTCTTAGTTCCCTGTTCTATTTTTCTAACTTATCTAATCACACCCCGATTGGCGAGTTCAAGGTATTCCCTAAGTCTTCAGAGAGAGAGAGAGAGAGCTCTCTTCATACTCCTTCTTTATTGAGCGGCCAGATGTGACCAAGTAACCTTGCATGATTCATTCGGCTTTCCGCCAGGTGGAGGCTGCCCGTTGCCCAACGAGAAACTGGGCTCCTACAAAAGTTTCGTCTAGTACGGCTCCGGCTTCGGCTGCGGTTTTTGCTTCTACTATGAGGCTTTTTTTTTACCGCTGATGAGGAGGAGTGGGGGGCGAGGGCTCTGTTGCGCTGTCGGGAGCCGGTCCTTGATCTCGAACGGCCTTTCCTTGGGTGACATTTCGATAGGTTACGCTGCGAGAGGACCGGGTACTGGTCCCCCGCGCCATCTTCGGGAGTGAATGCGCCCTCCTTCTCATACTCCCGTCCATCCCTGCTTTTCGCGAGTCATCTCCTTGCCTTGAGCACGTACGGAACCTTGTATTTTGCTTTACATGTGCGATCGGCTGTAGGGTGGGCTTCCCCACAGGTTTTGCACCTTGGCGAGCACTTGTGCGCGGTAATTAGGTTTTTCGTGCCGCAAATCAAACAGAGTTTGACTTCCGGTCTCGGGGACACGTTGACTCTGTGACTGAGTCTTCCACTATCTCGACAGAAATCGGATTCCTTCTGGTAGAGTGAGACTCTTATCATTATACTGTTAAAGTACACCCACGTCGAGGCTCTGTTTTCTTCGTAGAGGAGGATTACTGTAGTGGTGTTTCCGAGTCTTTTCGCGGCAGGCGAGATTGGGGCTTCTCCTAGAGATCAGTGCCCGGGAGAGCTGATTTTGCGTATAACTGAGCGGGACGTGCCTTTTTATTCCTTTGACCGTTTCTTCCGGCGCAGAAACATACGCACTGACCTCGTGTTCCTTGTTCCGCACTCTAATTGAGCGGATGCACGCTAACTTACCTGCCGTCTCCTCGTCGGGCTAGCTGGAAACTAGGATGTTTTGAGTGTAGTTGGAGCAAATCGTGATTGTTTCGGCTGCATTTATGCAGGCCGATCTTCCGATCGTTTCGTCCAATGCCACCCGGCTTGCCGTGCGGCGGTTCCAGCCATTCCGTGGCCTCATGACCAACATAAATGTCTCCTTTCGGCAGCTTCGGCATTTTACTCGTACGAAGGATTTTTTTCACAATGCCTCCATTGCGGCTGCACATTTCGGTTTCGCGCTGCTGGAGTGGTTCGTCGTCCCGGCGAGCTTCGCGGTTTTTCTTCCGTGGCGTAACTTCACTCCAGCCGTCGGCATCCGTGTCAGCTTCAGACAGGTTTGTGACATTATCTCTATCGTCGTGCCCATCCCGAGTGTCGTCGGACGCCGTGTCGTCCACCTCCACGATTGGATCTTCCCTGTGGGGCCCGCTGTATAGCGTCCGCGAGCAGTGGACGTGGCCTAGCTCGGTCGGAACGCCAGTAGTCTTAGAACGCTCCACACGCATTGCCGATGTAAATGTGGTCGTAAAAGTCCAAAAAAGAATGCACACTCACCGTGAAACTTGGTGTCCCCGGGTCCACGTGATTGTTCCGGAGTCGGTGGTTATCAAACTTTTGATCAATGTAGTGAAACTCCTGCGGATACATTCGAAAACTGCGGAGATGAGGTGCGCCCGCTCTCAACGGCGACCGCAGCGCCTCCTCGGGTCACAGAAGAAACCGGCCATTCCAGCCCGCCATAGACAATGGAGGCCAAGCAGCATTATACGATCATAAGGCAGTCCATCCTCTTTTTCTACTGCTAAAAACCTGATACCTAGTGATGTAAGGGAAGTTCCTTTTTTTAGAGTTCTTTGTAAAACATCCCAGAAGTAGACCCCTTCCCAACAAAGCCAAAAAAAAAAACGTGATCTATTGTCTTCGCCTTTCGACAGATCAAACAGTTTGAACCCCATCGCTTGTAAAATCCTCTATCTTCTAAAAAAGTCTTACCCGGTAACGTGCCCATGTGTAATTTAAAGAAAAAAGCTTTTTGCACTTGGCTGAATTTGCATTTTCTTAACACGCTTAAGAACATCATTGCCCTCTCCCTCACTATTAATAAACCTTTACATATGAACCGCAAAAGTCATGTCACATATGTCCTTATGCAATTTCTTTCGCCCGACCGAAAATAGGTATTCATTGGAAAACTGAACTGATAGGAAACGGGTACTGTCCGCAACTTCCTTGAAGAAACCTCGCGTGGCTCCGGGCATGCTTGCGAAGCTAACCACAAAGTTAAGCAAAACACGTCAAAAGCATAACTGGCATACCGCTCTCAAGAAGGGGTGTCAAACATCTCGAAAGAAAATAAATTGATTAACTAGTTGCCGCACGAACAGATGCGACAGGCTTAGTCCGCCCTGTTTAACTCTTCGGAAGAGATTCGTCCTACTACGTCTTTCCCAAGTTGACCCCTATGCAAACGCAGCAAATATTCCATGCAGCTTTTGCACGTGCAATCGTGAGCAACACAAAACCTGCATCACATGCCATAATTTGATTATTAAAATATGTTGCATACAGTGGCTCTGGCAGACATTGAGAGACAGTTGCCGTTCCACTTTGGCATGTAGTGATGTTCTCACATGTACGCATGCCATGATTATTATGTTTGCACTAGTCGCATACCTTCGTCATCCATTCACGTGACGTAATACCAAATTTGGTATATGTGAAGCTAGCGAAATGGCCGCGAGTGCATCATCGGTGTGGCATGTAGTCATGCTGTTACATGACATGCATGTCGTGATTATCATGCTTGGATGCGTCATTTACCCATATGTCGTCCATGCGCGTCACGTAATACCGAGGTTGGTACATTTGAAGCTAGCGAAACGGCCGCGAGCGCATCATGAGCGTAGCATGTAGTCACATGACACGCATCTCTTGTTTGCACCAGTCTTATACCTTCGTTATTTATTCACGTACTGTAATACCAAATTTGGTATATGTGACGCTAGAGAAACGGCCGCGAGCGCATCGTGAGCGTGGCATGTAGTCATGTTACATGGCACGCTTGTCATGATTTTCATGTTAGGGTCTGTCGCTTGCATTTGCCATGCAATCATGCCATACCATACCAGTTTTGAAACATGCCATGTGAACGAAACCACCGCAAGAGCTGGATGGATTTGTGGGGTTTAACGTCCCAAAACCACCATATGATTATGGGAGACGCCGTAGTAGAGGGCTCCGGAAATTTTGACCGCCTGGGGTTCTTTATTGTGCACCCAAATCTGAGTACACGGGCCTACAACATTTCCGCCTCCATCGGAAAAGCAGCCGCCGCAGCCGGGATTTGAACCCGCGACCTGCGGGTCAGCAGCCGAGTACCTTAGCCACTAGACCACCGCGGCGGGGCGCCGCAAGAGCTGCAGGACCATGAAATGTAAATCATGACATTCTTGACATACATGTCATGATTTTAATGCTATGACTAGTCAAATTTGTTCTTCATACAGTCATGTTATCCATACCAAGTTTGGTATCGATACCATTATCGAAACGGCCTGGAAAGCTAAAAGTCCTAGGTGGGTAGATAGATAGATAGATAGATAGATAGATAGATAGATACGCTCAATGTCGCCGACTTTCACTAAGAAATGCTTCGCATTTAAAACGTGCTAGAATGCAGAATGAGCGGCGTCGGTTTCTTCCGACCGTAAACATATTTATTTGTGCATTCCATTGTGAAACACTACGAATAATTAAGTACTGCCATCTGCTTTTTCATCATGCCACCATCATCCACCAAGATTCCATCATACCACCGTCATCGAGCTTGTTAACCAAGCCATCCACCAAACGCGTTTTGAATCACCGCCATCAGCCGGCATTTTCCACCGTCGCCACCATTGGCTCGCCACCACCACAACCATCTGCCACCATTTTTTCCACTTTCACCGTCACCAGCCATTATGACCACTACAGCTTCCACCATATCCACTATCATTTCCACCATATCCACTACGATTTCCACCATATACAGTATTATTTCCACAATATCGACCAACGATACCAGCATCCACCAACCGAAGATTTTCAATAGGGGCATGAATAAAAATTCTACTTTTGTTTCACTACAAAGAAGAAATATTTTCTGTGCTTCTCACGCTATGTTTTCGGTTATACCTGTGCACATTTGTGTGTATTTTTGCTGTTCTTCACGAAGACGTTCAGAATAATGGAGAAGCCCGCATGCGCGCGCATATGGTGAGCGTACTTGAGCGGGACGTGGATGCCGTAAGTTGTCCTGACGGCCTTGGCAGCCATCAGGAGCACGGCTTGCGTGGCCACGTTACCATCGCTGAGGAAGGTGTCGCCCCCGGTCAGCACGTAGAAGGGCGCCAGGGCCACGTCGCACAGGCCGTCCACTGCCAGCGGGCCGTACTCCTCGGACCGGCCTCCCAGTACGCACACCAACGAGCGGGCGGGAAGCTGCTGGGGACCTCCGCCGCTATGGCGAAGACCGGCTTCCGGATGATTCGCGCTCGCTGCGGGTGCGTGCCCAACTTTTCCTCGCAGCTTCGACAAAATGTTGCTTACACCAGTGTATTCCGAACATATGCGACTTGAACGAGGATCGTTCGAGAGCTTTTGGTTGCGTTTGGCAAGACAAAGTTTATTCATTTAGTTTAGTTTAGTAGTGCATACCACAGTCACGTAAGAGTGCTGTTGCTGGAGTGGGGTCATACAATCTTAACGGAACAGGAAAAAAAAGAACAACAAAAGAAACCTTTACATTAGCAGTGATATCAGAGTTAAGCCATACACACTGGTATTCAAGGGAAGCACTGATTGTGTCATCCAACGGAAATGAACTAACGAGACAAGCTGAGTGCAGCAGTCGATTGCTTGAACGACTAAAAAAATAGCCCCTCTCATGCACTCGGCAATGTTCCCTTATGGCGGGCTCACCGGCTGTCCAACACATGGCGTCAGCCCGAAGTGCGCGTCTATTGGTGTAGTATTGGGCGCATATGCCTTTGAGGAGAATATGCCGTGCACTTCCTAAGTCATATCTGACTGTATGTTTACTTAAGAATATAAGTACTGCAGAACGAGGATAACCTCGAGTTCGTGGAAGTTACGCGTGGTGGAAAGCTTTGTCGAAAAAAAAAAAGACGGGATGTGTTCGGCGAGTGATATGAAACGTTAATGGCGTTAGGATACCAAGACGTCTGGTAATAAAGCAAAAAAAAGGCGAGATGACTTTATTCGCATTTTTCAATTCTAGTGAGTTATGTTATATAGAAAAATGAAAGTGGACGAGTAAAAAACTGCCTCCAATAACAAATAACAATAGGGCATAACAATGGCAGTGCTTGTTGAAGCTAAAACTCAAAGGAAGCTTTTGCACACTGTCTGCATTCTAAGGCAGATTAGTCAGCTCTTTTTTGCCACATAGACACCCATATTTATATCTCTTTAAACAAACACGTTAACCCTCTTTCGAAGATTCGTGAGGCGCATGTATAAAAAATATCTTTATAATGTGTGAAAATACGTACGTTTAAAAAGAAGTCAATGACCCTTATTTCGCGATTATGATGTCTTCAATGTTCTTTGAGTTCGTGCGTCTCAAACTGTGCTGATTGTTGGCCTAGTTGGTACTTGCTTAATAACATGCTTTGGCTGCAAATAACACAAAGACAAAGTAATGGAACTGACCCGACGACAAGCACTAGCCGCTTGTGCTTGTCGTTTTGTGTTTTTTACTTTGGGTTTGTGTTATTTGTGGCCAAAGCACGTCACAAACTGTCTTTTAGTATTAAAAAATTGGAAGGCGCTTGAGCTTTGCCTTCGAGAATGATTGCGATAGCGTAATCGTGGCTTGGGCGCATCGCCTTCTGAACTGCAAGCCCGCTTCGTTTTTCGGTGCGTGCCTCAACCGTGACGTTAGGATGCCCAACGACCGCGCGCGTGTTATATTGGCCGCTTCAAAGTATCATGCATTCCTTATTGCAAGCACTGTTGTAAAGTGCCCACTACGCCGTAATGATTCCATTTGCGAATCAACGAAGGGCCAACTACTCATCCGTACGGCAATACGCAAATCTACGCAGCTGATTACTTTGTTGCGCTTCTGCTGCTGCTAATTATGAAATATGCCTGAGCGCTTTTTAATGGCTGGGCCTTTAGAGCACCCCCTCACTGCTCAGTTCACATCTTTTGATGCCTGGCGCTATTGTATACCCTTATGCCACGCAGGGTTAACGGGGCTCCGTCCACTACGTGAAATTCATATAGTGTTTCTTCCCGAAGCAGTTTCAACATACCTCGTGGCTCTGTGATCGAACCCACGGCGCAGGCCTGCGTTCGATCTTTACTCGTAGCCGGAAATTTTGATTATTATCTTTATTTGCACCTTTCTTGATTTTTGTTGGTCTCGGAAAAGATTTCTCGCTCACATCGGAATTTCAGCCAAACAAGCTCTTCAACGCCCTCGTGTTTGTTAGATCAGACCAACACTCTGTAGGCTGTTCATTTATCCGAAATAGAACTTTTGAAATTTCGCCTGAGTGTCTGCAGAGCCTTATTGGCTATGGTCAATAATGCTCCTTGGGCACTCGGTGCCATACCGGGAATTCGTTTTTTGTTAAGCTCTTACTGGTTCCTTGCGATCCCCTGGTGTTGGAGCTCGTTGAAGTTCCCACTGTTGCGGAGACCGTTTCCGTCGTCGTCGCTGCCAGTGGAATAAGCTCTCTCACCTTCTCGTGGAGCAGCTCTTCGCCAGGAACAAAGCCGGTGAGTGCTTTGCCATCATAATCCGCCCTCCCCTCAACCTCCCCAGTCGTCGCCTTTGCTGCACACATTCGAAAGAAATTTTCCCATAAAGCAATATGTAGTCGATTCGAGCTGTAGCCTAAACTGGCAGTGGAAGCAATCTTCGAAGGCAAATTTACAAAGTCATATAAATCTCCCACACTGAGAAACAGCTCTGCGCAAGAGTCAAGTGCCGTAAACGCTGATATTTTATTTTGACATAGAAGTTGATTTTCGCGTGGCGCACCTTCTTACATCGACGGTAACGTGATGTGAGGCTACAGTGTCCATTCTGGCCACTGCACGCACCAGTAGGGCTAGTTGTGGTTATGTCGGGTACCAAAGCATTCAAAATGGTCGCTTGTGTGCAACGACTGATCTCCACGGAGCGCAGCGTGACCGTGAAAGCACCTCGACAATCTGCCTGAGCAGATGACGAGAAGCTTGTGTCATGTTCTGTCGACAGGGTAAAGCGGGAATCGAAACTATATGAATCGAAACTATATTTTAATAACAGTCTGTAAATAATTTTCCGGGGGGCAATTACGGTTACAGGCAGATTTGCTAGGCTCATAAGTGTGCTGCCATTCATTTGATGCAAAACGAACAAAAAAGACGACTACGAAAAAAATTCTGCCAGTACCCTTTCAGCTAAGACAGTACAGATGATTCTCTGGTTGCTTCTTCCAGCTACAATCTTTTAGTTTTAAAAAATACACGAGAAATTTACTAGGTGGATAGTTCTATAAGGCGTCAACACCGAGATGTATAGATCTGGTCGTCCGCTATGAAAAATACGGGGCCATGTCCGAGTAACCTGGTGATGCACGAACCTTGTAGTTCAAATATGATTTCTAATACACGCTAAAATTATCCGACTGCTTGAAACGACCTATGAGACTGTAAAGTTCGACGAATAAGAAAAAAAAGTAGTGGAGCAGTTATTGTCAAGAGAGAGCATTGGCGTAGTTTCTGCACCTTCCACGTCAAACTATTCAGTCCGCTTCATACGTGGCATATGATTACTCTTTAATGGATGAACTGCGTTGCATAGAGGAATAAAAAATTAGTGAAATAACAAAGAATTCAATTAAAGGGGCCCTGAAACACTTTTTCAAGTAACTATGGAGTGGACTTACTAAAAGAGCTTATTGTGTCACGAATTAAATGCCGCAAAAATTTTAAGAATCCGTCCAGGAGGAGTGGAGATACAAAGATTTTTTGCACACGGTAATCGCATTCTCCCTTCTCTCGCCCCGACGAAAGCGTTGGAAGCTAAGAGGGGGAAGGGCATGAACAAAGAAAACGCGTCACGCGAGCCTTATGACCTTGAGCTCTTTTTTCATTTTTTTTCTCGAATACATGGCTTTTTCTTATTGCGGTAGCAAATGCACGCGTGGATACTATTGTAGCGGCCTTCCGTGGCGATCCCTGTAACGACCAAGCGCGCCATGTTCAAATCAGCCAAAGGTCGATGGATGGCCTTCTGCGAGTGATTTCTAAGCTTCCTCCGTCACTTGCCGAGAAAAAAGAAAGCAATTTTACAGATGGTTTTGATCATTTATTGTGACATGTAGGCCGCGTGCCGCGCTACGATTTTTGGATCGTGTGTTGTCGGGAGCTTCTACTACCGATCGGTAGCGTTTTCTGACCATGCTCCGAAAGTGTTGCAGGGCCCCTTTAAAATTAGGCAACAGTTCGGAAATTAACTTCAAATTATTAGCTTCACATGGTAGGTAAGGCTTTCCGAGTTTAATTCAGGCAGCAGAAGAAGTATAAACTTTCCTTCACACTGTGTGACCCGTACGCGAAATTCCATAAATAGGTACCATTGAATAACTGCAGCGAGCTGCATTGCTCTTGAAAACATGTTCGCCCGTAATGAAGGAACGCGATGCAACCAGCGTTCAATTTTGCGATCAATTGCGTGGCGCACGGAGTTCCTATCATGCTAAGACTAGGCATAATATTCCTGCAAGAGATCGTGTGCTGAGCTTTGGCTGACCTTTGAACTTCGAAAATTTACGTGCCGCCTACACGAAGTCATTGATACGTTACTGCAAAGCATGGTGAAGATATACGACTGCGTCTGATGCTTGGACTGCACTGGCAGTGGTGAGCTTCAACAGATTATATAAAATTTAGGAACTCTTTGGTCTCGGGAAGGTATTAGGCTGCTTTTTGAACAGTGAAAATTGGTGCATGGTCATGAAAAGATTTATGGTGACGGGCAAGCGCTCCTAAATGCCATATTTGAATGAATAAAGAAACAATGGTTTGGATGGGATGGAGTGCCCTGTCAGAGAATGAAAAAAAATGCTGGGCCTTCTGTAATTGAAACACTGACGTTTGAAGTTGAACGAGCCGAAACCGTGATGATGACTATGAGGGCACGCCGTAGTGGAGGGTACCGGAAATTTTGACCATTCGGTGTTCTTTAATGCTCACTGAAATTCCACAGTGCAGAAGCCTCAAACATTTCGCCTGCATCGGAATGAAAACGCGTGACCTTCAGGTCATCAGCTGAGTACCATAACATCTGCACCGCCGAGACGGACACTTCCGTAATCGGGGGTAAGCATGAAATATCTATAGGCAAAGCAGTCTTGTTGGAGAAGATGGCCATAGCCACTTCAATGAAATAGGTGTATACCCCGTGCTGACGGTGCACCCAGAATACATTCACAACGTTTTCGGCAGTTACTTGAAGATGCATCTACCAATGGTAAAATAGATAGATTCCTTTCATGAATCTTGCAGCTTTGTTCCACAAGAATCGTTTTATTAGAAATTCTTTCGTGATAAGTGAGATTAAGCAATGGTCGTCGACCAAACGTAAGAATTCAAATTTTTTATTTTAACTTCTAAACTTTTAACGTTAACATCACATTCTGTCTTCGGGAAAACTTACGTTGCCGTTAACAGAAACATAACCGACTGCCTCCTTGCTCGTCTATTCACCAAAGTAAAGAGAGAGAGAAACAGCTCCAAGTGATAAAGAATTCACAAAGGAATGGCGATCAGGCTGTGCATGACCGCCACCTCCTCAGCTCGCTGTATGGCCCGGAGCTGTACTTCTAGGCTCGTATCTCGGAGTACTCTTTCGCATGCCTCGGACGAGGGAGTGGTCAGGGGATCAGGCGGGGGTGGATCGTCGCTGCAGTCCCATAGTATATGAGAGAGGGAGGCGAAGGAGCCACATTTTGAGGAAGGCGGACTGAACAGACCGGGGTAAATGTGTGGGTATACCCGTGGGCACGGAAACGAATTCGTTTGGAGGTGGCGCCATGCGATTTCTTGTGGTTTCGTGAGTTTGGGATGAACCAAAGTAAAAGAAATAACATTCTTACACCGACCAAGTTCTGCCGTGTTGCATATATTGACAAACAAAGAAAAAAAAGAAATCATGTTTTCTATTGTTGTACGCAAGTATCCTGCTATTTCATGGTCCGAAGTCACAGCCATTAGCTGCAGAGGCGGTACACACTCGTATTTACCCTTGGGATAGGTGATAGTCACTTTTCCTTTGTGCGACTTGGAGTGACTTTCTGGACGTTGAATGAAGGGCGTGTTTCGTCGCTTGATGTCCCTTCTCTCGATCTCCGGCTCGGGCTCGGCCGTGACTTCCAGTCCGGGCGCACTGCCCGTATTTGCTGCGAGTAGGGCAGACAGAATGAGCTATAGACAACGCATATGCGTAAACTGTTTTGATTTATGCATGCATCGAGGGTTGCAACAGTCATTGCTAATAGACATTCCAGGAGTCATAAATCACTCCTCGGGCTTGGCGATAAAACATGCGTCACGTACAGCAGACACTGCTACTGAAAATGTCGGCCAAATCTTGTAGCCGCGTGAGAGAATTCCAAAACGTAGCGCAGTTACCACTTTCTCAGGTGATTTGTTCCACTACAAATGTCTGCTCTCATTCTCTTCGGGGTTGCCGGCGCCCGCGGTGTGACGTCGAAGAGTGGGCAACTTGCTATTGGCCAACTTAAATTAAGAGCAGCGTTTAGAGAAGATTTGCTTCTTGCCAATGTGTGCCACTGTATACGTTCCGCCATAGTCTGCGAACACTATACAATGAGCCACACTCGCGCATAGAGAATCGCAGCACTAGAGAGCGCTCGCGTTTCATCCCTCGCACTCAAGGTGATGACGCACTCTTTTCTCCCTTTAACTTACAACAAATACTTTGAACAAACACGTCACCGACCTGAAAGTCCGTAAACTAGGATGCACTCGTGAGCTGCGACGTAACACTCCACTTGCTTTGCGAGCATCTGTATTGCGGCCAACGATTTTGTTTCTTGGCGCGTACAATGAAGGTATTTCCGCTTTTCTCAGCTCGGAATTCAAAAGTGAACAATTTGCAGTATCTAAAACTTGGGTAGGTGACGACGTCTGCACTTAAAAAAGCACAGGAGAGCACACACGCCATGACAAAGTGTCGGTCACCGGCAAATGGGCAGGTGTATTGCCGGATACTTCTAGGGCTCGTTTTGCAATGAAATATTCCGTCACAGCATATTTTCCTTATACGTAGAGGTACAATAGACCACATACTTCTACATCTAGCTGAAAACTGCAGGTCTGTGGATTACCGTGCCCTGGCAACTTCGAGAAAACCACTTTCGGTTTCGGCATGGAGGGGGTGGTACCACATGTGGTGGCGTGTATGGATAGTACATGACGCAGGTCTGATTCCCATGGAAGCGGCAATTCTTTTCGTTCTTCCAGTGCTCTGAGTATTACCGTCAGTTTTACGCGTTGAACGTAAACTATGAAGGGTGAATTGACATCCCACTGCTCCAGCAGTTATTTTGGCCGCATCCAGGTTGCGGAGTTCACAGATCCAACGAACTGTGTTGACTCGCCGTGATAATGTCCGTTGCGGGGACGTTGTCTTGCAGATGCTGAGAGACGAAAACGTTAACGTCAAACTAAATTATGTTATACATGTTTCATAGCTCCTGAGCACAAAGAGCGTTAACACTACATGCCACGTAAAAAAAAGAAACATTCCCATAGCGATGATAGGAAGTCGTGTCAATACTCCTTTTGAAGCCCGCCACGAACTCCTGGAACTGCGCTCGTCCTTAACAAACCAGAGAAAAATTCGGGGCAATCGATTCGTAGGCATCAACTTCAATACTGACGTCATTCGATGACTGCTTGCAAAAGTGGTTCATGGCAAATTCAAGTGTGGTTGCAAGAATTAGTTATATATACAGAAACAATAATTGCTAACTAAAGCTCGCTGACTCTCACAGCATTCGTGAATTCAATTAACATTTAAACAAGAAACATGAGCATCTGCATCTTCTGATGCACACGTGAAATATCGAAAGCAACTCTCTGCTGCTAATGAAGGCCAGTACTAAGGAAAATGCATATAGGCCTAATTCTTCTTCGCTAGATAAAATTTCGGTCTTGTAGGGCTGAATATATTAGTTAATCCGCCCGCTCGCCGATGGCAAATAACTGTGAACCGTACTTCCAGAATTCGACCCGAATAGTGCGGACGCGTTTCCCAGAAGAATAAGCTGCTCCACGACACAGATCGATAGCATGCATCACTCAATAAACTGTGTCGTAATCTTTTGATGAATGTAGAAATTCACTACCGTGACTGGGAAAAGGTTGTGTAATATCGGCCTGATATGATAAAAATAACGTTTCCCGTGCTCCGCGTCAATAATGCCTGCAAGGTGATGTAAAGGTTTGCAGCGTGACGATAAGCGCTTACCGCTTACGAACACGAAGAGCGTGAACCCGACGAGGAAGAGCAGCACCACTCCAGCGGTGAAGAAGAACGCATCAGGGGAACACCTGCGATATTAGTGAGCGTACACAACAGGCAAATGAGTCTGAGGACCAACACACACACACACACACACACACACACGCACACACACACACACGCACGCACGCACGCACGCACAAACACACAACTTGTGCGTTCAGTCGATCGAAGCGCGCATACACATGACAGCCTCCCGTCCCTTTTGTATCTTGCTATGTCTTGCTTCGTTCTATTTCCTCTCTATTTCTTCGATCTTTCTTCCACTTTATTCTTTTACTATACTTTTCTTCTGCTTTCTCTTATGCTTTCACCAACCAGACTTATTGCATCGCACACCGGACAAATCAGCGTGCTCGTTCTGCGAAGTAGAAGATGAAGACAAACAACAGGATAAGTGAGTGCGTTCTGGTTAATGATGATGACTTCTTTGTTCGCGACTAACGAGAATTCTCCAAGCTCAAACAGCTCCACCGTTAAAAGAGTAGCAGTTTCGTTAATTGGGTGAAACAATTGTTGGGATAGCAACAAATTATGATGTTGTATGCAGTAAGGCGAGGAGCTCGTACTTTATGACACATGACCACTGCAGCGTGCGAAGGGACCTTCGTCTTGTCTATGGCAGAAACGTGGACTCTGCGAAGTGACTATATAACCCTTAAGGAGCTACGAGCTATCCGCTGATATACCTAGGCAGGATGCAAGTCGCACCCCAGCGGGTGACCACACCCGCTCGGTCAAAGGCGCATTCACTGGCCCAGCCATTCACTGGCCCAGCCACGCAGCCACCCCTCACCCCTGCGGTCTCTATCTCCATGCACCTTTGGTGCGAAGGAAGTCGGCTTGCGTGTTTACTCTCCGGTAGAGCACAGATCGGCGGCATCCCTCCGACGCTTTCACTAGCACACACAACATACAAAGTGTGGGGTAATGTTGTCGATTGGGAGTTTATACAAAGCATCACGGCGGCAAATGCACGTGTAGTGCCGATATAGTTGCCATCGCAATAAATGTGAATGAAATTGTCATTCCAGGACAGCACTGAAGCACTCAAATCATGTTCTTTATTTTCTATACAGACAGCTTAGGTGAAAACTACGGGTGATATTAAAAAACGAGGAATGACAGTGACATAACATTGAAATTAGATATTGCAAGAGGGTACGGGAGGAGCGCAACTGACGTTTTTACAAAATAATCTTTTAGAAACCAACACATACCCTAATATTCAGGGTATTTTGTTTCGTTCGAGCGAATTCGGCAGGCCCGTGATATTTTTGTGAACGGCGTAAACACCTGCCTCTTCTTAATCGTCCAGCTTGCCGTGTTTGTTACTAATTATGTAATTGCTGTAATGATTACGAATATGTAGCCCCAGAGCTATAGCATACCGAATGGTGATTTGTCATGCATGTTCTATGACTGATTCTAATACGCTAATTAAAGAATGAAACAGTGTAAAATATCACTAGCCGTTATACGCAAGAAATAGATCGTAACTATGAATATATAGAATACTTACCACTCATCTGATTGTGATCGAAGAAAAACAGGAATATCGAAAATATGAGCAGAAGTGCGTGACATCGTAAGGCATATATATACTAGTGAATGTTTGCTGTACCTTTTGGGATCGTGTACGGGTCTATGATGGCCGATCTGGAGCTAGCTGTGGTTTCTAAAAAAAATAGAGAAGACAATATTCACAAAGGCTCTATAATAAATCTGAATCAACTGTCTTGAAATGTAACCTAAATGTTGCTTAAAAATAAATACTAGCAGTTACTTTGTGTACGAGTAAAACCGATGAGCGAAGCTGCTTAGAAATAGGAGCAAACGACTATGTGCCTGATGTCGCTGCTGGTTTTCACGAAAGTGGTAGATGCTGAGTGGGCGGGGAGAGTCTTGCTGCGTTCGATGGCGGGAACAACTGGACGAGTAAGTGTGCGGCGTGCGCGATGCAGCGCGTGCCATCTGCCGGGAGCGTGCACCTCTTGTGTTGCTCGGTGCGCTTGCTCGGCGCAGGGAGCTTCGACGGCGACGGCAGAGGGGTGGAATAAGAATTTTCTCTCCTAAAGAATCAATAGCTTGCGTGTAGAATTGTTCTCCACAAAATATTTTAGTTCACCTTTGTACTGGACACAAGCGAAGCTAACTGTAGATCGGAGAAAACGCTTTTAAAAATTTGTTTATCCTGCTTTTTTGGCCCCAACGACGGAGTCATGCTTTATTTTATAAAGTTTCATTGCGTTAAACATACCTTGTATTTTTTTGCACTTGCATTCTTGAACCGTAAGGTAAAATTGTTCATGCGACGTCACAGGCGTGCAAATACTCCCGTGTTCCACACAGGAGAGGCATATTTTGTGCTTTGTCTGCAGCGATCATGCCTCGCAAAGCAGTCGCATGCTGCATGATGAACTGCTAGAGAACTTTCAATAAAAAAAAAGACTATGGCCATGCTGTTAAGAAACAATACGCGACTTCAAGTTGGAGCAGTTGTGAATCGCGCCACCACAAAGAAGGCAACGAGCAAACTCGTCCAGCATTGCTTTGGAAAGGCCTGTCGCGTGTGCGGGTTCACTTATTCAAGATAGATAGATAGATAGATAGATAGATAGATAGATAGATAGATAGATAGGTAGATAGATAGACAGATAGATAGATCAAAGAAGCTCATGGGCGCAAAGGCTGAAATTTACAGATGCAAGGTTTAGGAACAAGTCACGGTATTGTGGGGCCATAACAGAGATAAGAATGTCAGAATTAAACGCATGTCCTTACATCGTCTTCTTTCTCTAAGACAACCTCATGCTGATACTAAACGGCTAGTTAATCAATGAAGAGACAAGACCCACTCTAAATTCCGGCGTGAAGAAGAAGAGCAGATAGAAATAGAAGCAGGGCAACCACTTCAACACGCATGCGTTACGGATAAAAGCAGAATCGAATAAATCGCAAAATGTTTAAAGGTAAAGGCATGAGTGAACTCTGCGAAGTACGGCGCTATAATCGGTATGGTGGCCGTCTATACGCAATCTGAACTGGAATCATTAAGTAGTGGGTGATATTTGACTTACGTTCAGTAGTCGTGTTTAACGATATTGCCGTGGTACTTTGTTCAGTGTTCGTAGTGTCTGTAAAATGATATGTTTCTATTTTACTGTATAGGAATGAAAAGAACATGAAATCGCAATATGCGAAGACCATCGAGTAATATGGTGTAGTATTGAAAAAATGCGTAAACAGGGGTTGTATGCTCGTGCCGACGGTCCGACAAGCGGACTGCCTTCTAGGACAGAAATGTTTTGTTCTGTAGCCTCGATAAAGACATGCCGTTTATTGAAACGTCAGCTTAGAGCACAGAGCTTCTGTTTACGAATTTTTTTTTATCGCAAGCTTCCATCTTCCCCATGCTGCCGTTTATATGGTGTAGTAAGAGATTTACGCCGGTGTGTTATAACCACGCGCAATTACAGGTGACTACAGACTGATATAATAACGCGGATGAGCTGGTGGCAGCTGCTGCTTATTTTCCGTTCACAAAGGTACATATCTGTTGACGAAATCTTAAACAATAACGAACCATCGGTACAGTGCCCCTCGGCGAAAGAAAATGTATCGTGACGTCACAATGGACATAATTATCATCTGGCGAGAATGGACGCAACCTATGTCAATTGTACCGCTATCACCACATAGCACCAAAAATTATAGCGTAAAGATTCTAATAAATATCCTGGGAAAAACACTCCTGCGAAAGTTAACAGTAACAAAACTGAGAAATACTTCTTAGCACTAATTAGCATTGTAAAAAGTGTGCACATATGGAAGTTAGTACCAGCATGTTTCCGGCCTGTGCACATTTGACTGGGATCCCGGATTTGATACAATACTCAATTGGGACTTTACTGTCACTTTTTTGTGTGTTCATATTTTCACGCGTGGTTCAACCGACAGCTTGTGAACTAATATAGTGTTCACACACCAACTGCAGTCCGATAAAACGTACTGTATTATTGTTGAATATCCGTAACATTACATTTTTGTTTATTAGTATGCATACGCTCCTTTTCCTGAATTCATATTTATGCTTGTCGTGCGTTTATGTGAGTTCATATTTAAGCTTTTGAAGAGCCATGAGCAGTGCCGGCTGCGCAAGTTTCAGTTTCAGTTTATTTACTTTCATAGAAAACATACGTGCTCATAAAAGCATACAGAAGAAGGTTCCAGAGTACTTGGCTCAAGAGAATGTAAATGTTCTACAGTGAAGCTTGCGTCATCAAACGCTTATGAAGACATAAACAATAACTATCCCTTTATAGTACTATGCTATAACAATGACCGTAACCATTATGGTTATCAAATCAAGAACGAGTTGATTTTGCGTGATTGGCAGCTAGGTCGAAATCTACTAGTTATAGCATCATTAACGGAAATGTATATATAGCCCACGACTCACCCATCATGAATGTTGGAGCACTATCGACTGACTTCGAGATAAGCTGGCCTCACGAACGTAGGGAGCTTCATTGAACGCGACAATTGCACAATCGCCGAATAAGAGACCGTTTGCACGACCACGTTTTTGTTTTCTTCTTCTCTCGAGCTACGGTACCCCATGCACGCCCTGGTCATTCGAGAAAAAGAAGCAAATATGAACTTAGAAGACTCTAGTTCAATTCGTCTTTGCGAAAAGGAAGCGACATGGCAGTGAGCAGACAGAAATGAAGTTTTATATAGCCTGAGTTAGTTCATAATACGGAGGTAACAGCACAGATTTAGACGAAGGCGAAGGACAGAAAAAGACGAGTATATTGTGGAAGGAGCAAAACAACGAAGCATAGACAAAAGAAAAGAAAAGTAATTATGTATTCGAACGTTCACTTTTGCTAGCAGGCGGACTCGAAAGTTCAGTTTTAGGAACAGTTCTTTTTGGTTTATTTGCACTATTGCTAGTAATGCTTGATTGGACTTTGTGCAGGACGAATGCTGTACTTTGTTTTAATTATCCTTTGCATTTTCATTGATTTGTGTGGTTCGGCATTTTTTCTATTACACATGACATTTTCTGACGCAGCTGGGCTCGATGCAGCTGTGTGTGTTTTGTGTCTTGCGAATCTGCTTCTTTTCCTTTTTTTAGAAAAACTTATGTGAACCAGCAATCTTCATGTTCCTTTAATGTACCATCCCCACGATATATTGTTTGTATGTGCGCTCTCGATATTAAATAAATAAATAAATAAATAAACAAATAAATATTTTACATCATCGCAGTCAAAAGACGACAAGAAAATACTTGTTGGTCTCGTACGTAGTTTCGATCGGCCCAGCGGCTATTCTGGTAGTTCAGTAAAACTTGCTGCTAAAGGGAGAAATGGTTGCGTACAAACTACTCAAAGACATAGAAGAAACGGACGAACGCAAACATAAAACTAATTTCATTTGTCGTTGCTCAGTTTATTTTCCGCGTCAACTAACTTTTTTTTCCGTTTAGTTGGTGTGGTATACGCTTGGTACATGGACTAACCTCACTACCTTTACTTCTTATATCTCCCTCTTGGTGTATATTGTAACCTATTGGTCAAGTTCGCTCAAGGCATAGAGTTTCATACAATGATACCTAGGGGGTAGTCTGGCGCTGGTGTGTATACGTGGGCTCCTTCAGCGGTGCTTGTACTCCCTTGGGAATTGTGGGAAGAACAGGCTTCGGATACGCTTCGAATGGATTACGTTCAGATGGATTATTGTATTAAACTCTATGGCTCAAAGTGAAAAACAGCAGCCGGTGCTGCAAACTAGGGGAATATAAAGACAGGAGCGCAGCTTTATGCAAGAATAAAAATATTAGCGCAGGAACTGATATGGAGTAGTCAAATAGTGCAAATAAATTTCGAGGTTTGCTTTGTTGTGCCAATAAAACTTTGATTAGACCCAGCCAAGTAAGTTCCGATATGATAGCGTACATTTAATAAGAATATCGTCGCATACCACGATCATCGCCGTAGGACGAGATACTGGAGGCCCACCCCCATAGGGGGTGCCTGCAAGGGCGGATGTATACATTATGAAGTGGTGCGCGCGGATTTCCCTTTCAAGGGGGCTGTGGGATTGGTGAAAACATTTAGTAAATTGGTTAGGTGATTTTGTTGGGAATACATTGGTCTCCTCCCCTCTCAGTAATAGGTCGTAAGCAACGCCTCCCGCGTCCGTTGAACGGCCCTCTTGGACCTTGAGGTCCTGAAAGCTGAGCAGGGCCGCTTAGCAGTCCTCTCTCGTGGGGTTAGAGTTGAGTGATATAGACGGATTGGATAGACACACCAGTACTAGGAGGAATGTGTCATCCACCAGTCCACAGAACTGGCACGTGTCATCAAAGGATGAATTGAAGTGTTTGAAGTTGAAATGCTCCTTCTTGTAGTAATTGGTATTGTCTTTGAATGAAAAAGACATATTGTCTCATTGGGAGTAGGCTTCTAAAGACAGATGATAGCCCGGGAAGAGAGTGCGCGGGCAGCTTGATCTGCCCGTTCATTTCCCTGGAGTCTTTGGTGACCGGGTGCCCAAACCAAGTTACGCCGAATCGAGTCAGCGCATCGGCAGCTAGGTTCCACTATGCGCTGAGCAAGCGGGAAGCCCACCCTAGCTCACAATTCCAACAGGCCCCTCGCGAATCGGTGATGATATGTTTCGAAGAGGGATAGGTCAGAGCCAGAGCGATGGCAATCTCCACCGCGTGTGTTGCGCTGTAGGCTTTGAAAGTAAGTTCGTTTACTGTGTGTTGTGTACGACTACGGCCGTATGCCACTGCTTGTGGTGCACGCCGGCAAAGTCCACGTAGCACACGTGTTGCTGTTGACCAGAGTGTCGCTGCAACGCTTCTGTGCACGCCTGGCGGTGACCAATGTGGTCTCCTCTGGGCATGTTGCGGTGAAGGGGTTTGATCCGGAGGGCACGTCTTCAAGGCTCTGGCACTCTAACCCTTTCCTTGATATGGTTGTCGTGGTTGATGTGTAGGTGGTCCAAGAAGCAGTGACCGGGATGGGTCTGAGCAAGACGCACGTATTGGTTCACGAGGTGGGCTTCTCGATGTTCTCGGTATTTGTTCACCACGCCTAGGACCAGAAGTCCCTGGTTGTATGTGGTGATAGGGAGGTCGAGAGCCCGGTTGACGGCTTTTCGGTGGATGACCTCGAGTGTTATCGTCGTGTTTCCGCTGGTACAAGTAGGGGGCGTAGATTCGTCGTAGCGCCCCCTCTCCCTTCAATTAAGTGTGGGACAGACTTTGTGCCACCCCTTTTAAATGAGTAAAAGACGCTGGCTTCCCCTTTCCCCCTCCGCACACCTATATGAGATATGATACCTAAGGCCGAGTATGGGGCGTCAATGCCCATGCCCAGATGATGCATACAAAGCTTAAGGCGGTGGAGTCGTGACATCCGTACTCCCCTTCTTAGATGACTCTAGATCCGTGGATATATTGTAGCATCGTGTTACATCGTGGGTACATTGTAACTTAACTAGCCAATGCTCCCTAACTTGTTAGAAGTTCTCTATTCATGACCAGCTTCGGCACTTACCGTGATTCTGTCGATACTACCTTCTTTTTTAAATATGAGCAGGACCTCTGTGAGAGAAGGCCGACGTGGTCTCCAGCGTGGTCGGAGGATCTCGTTTCTCGAGCTCGATCGGTCCTGTGGCGATATCTGCATCTGGAACGTCTACCGGGTGTCAGTGAAGTTCCACGCTCAACCTACTGGGGTGTTTTTGGCTGAGGATTGAGTGGTTTTAACTTTCTGTCTTAGAGTCCGATTCTATAGTTTATCTGTTTCTAAGTCTAACCATATCTCTAGTGCTCATGTCGACTACTTCTCCTGGCCAGGCGCGATCCGCCTTGTCAGCGTCCCTGCCGTCTAATGAATTACCGCTAGACTCCTTTTTCCGCAGTGGTATCGACAGCATTCCCGTAGCAATGGCACCTACAAATGGAGGCTTCATCAGACTTTCAAACCCTCAGGTGGTTCAAAAGGAACTAAAGACAACTTCAAATCATTTCCAGACCATCACAGATGTCCGCCCATTTGGGCGAGGAGGTATCGTGTGTAGGTCGCCGGATCAGACCTGCATGCAGGATCTTCTCAAATGCACCTCCTTTGCTGCTACCCCGGTGAGTGCTTTTATTCCGCCTCACCTTGCATGTACCAAAGGCCTTGTACGGGGAGTCGACTCCAAGCTGAGTCCAGCTGAGACCCTAGACAGGCTCTCTGGAGAAGGCGTAATTTCAATTTACCGGTGTAATCGCCTAGTCGACAAGCAGAGGGTACCAACCGAATCTGTTATCGCGACATTTGTGGGCACAAAATGCCCGTCAGAAATAAAATTATGGCCACTGATCTTCCGAGTAGAACCCCTCGCTTCTCGTCCGATTCAGTGCAAGAACTGCTGGAGATTCGGCCACAGTGCGGGAGGATGTAAATCTAACGTTCGTTGTAGCACCTGTGGAGAGAGTCATCCTTCAAGCGATTGTACTGCAACAGTGGAAAAGTGTTGTCTCTGTGGGGGCAGTCACTGCGCCGACAACTCTGACTGTTCCGCTCGTTCCCGGGAGGTTCAAATCCTAGAAGTTATTGACCGCCGCCGCTGTTCTCGAAGGGAAGCCATTGACATAGTTAGAGACAGGGCTTTTGGATACTCTGGTATTACAGCGCGCTGCACTTCCAGTATGGACTCAACCCTATCGCAGGCTATTGAAACTACTGTGGAAAAGGCAGTGAGTAAGGCAATAGATAAACTAATATCTAACCTTTCCGACTGTTTAGTGCAAATTCTTTCAAGCCAGATTGGACAAACAGTACAGACTAGTACAGAACCTGCAGTATTACACATTACGAGTGATGCCACACAGCTACGCAATGTAGTGATGGACGAACTTTCTGCATCTGCAGGCAAGGCTAAGCAGCCAGGAACACAGGTGCACTTGGACCGACATTCGCCTCGGCCGAGTACAAGTACTGATACAGATATGGAACTCGATATACGAACTAATAAACGTACCAGATCCCCTATCTTCACCGATCTCAAGTCCAAATCTAAACGGAATGAATCAGCTATTTCGCGTGAAGATGCTAACAAGGGCGCGACATGCGCCTCTACGGTGCGCTCAACACCATAGGTCAGTTGAGGGTACTACAGTGGAACTGCCGTTCTATATTCTCAGCCTCAACCGACTTACATTACTTTTGCAATAATTTTAATCTTGATATTATAATTCTCCAAGAAACTTGGCTTACACCAGATAAAAATTTCCATCTTGCAGGTTTTCGTTCTTTGCGATTAGATCGCCCATCACGTGGTGGTGGTTTAATGATCCTTGCATCAAGTAAATTATGCCATAGGGCGAAAATTTCTTTCAGAATGTTAGACTTGGATTGTGAATTATTAGCATTAGACTTGTGTCTCCCCGGATACCACCCTTTTTCAATCGTAAATTGTTACTTCCCCTCCGGTGTGCAAAGCACGCGTTATCTTGACAGCGTTTTGGTAGCATGTAGAAAGGAAATTGTACTCACAGGAGACTTTAATTCACACCATTTGTCTTGGGGTATAAGGACAGAATCTTGTGGTAGGCGACTGTGGGAATGGACTATTGATCACAACCTCTCCTGTCTGAATAAAGGTCATGTAACATTTGTCCGAGGTCAAACTAGCTCAGTATTGGATTTAACGTTTTGCTCCAATGCAATCAAAATTTTGTCATAAGCTGTTCTGGATTCGGCAACTAACAGTGACCATCTTCCTGTAGTTCTTGACATTACTTGTCCAACAATAACTTTAGATCAGCCAAATCGCACATACATCAACCATAGCAAATTTCAAGCCTGCCTCCGTTCTGCCATTTCCAAGCTTGGAAATGCCAGTACTAAGGAGATTGCATCTACGATTGGTTCAATGCTGGAGGGATCTAGAAAAAATTCTGAATTTTCTATTCCATCCAAAAAACGATCCTCCTCTCGTTGGTGGAACGATGAGTGTACGCGCGATTATAGAAGACGAAAAGCCGCTTGGAAAAAACTTCTTCTTAATCAGAGCCCAACAAACTGGAAAGACTATCAATTCCTTGCTGGCGTATTTAAGCGTACAGTGAACCACGCGAAAGGAGAATACGAGAGTAGACATTTTGATTATCTTTCTAAATCAAAAAATAAGCGTGCTTCGTTCGCTTATCTTCGGACAAGAAAAGTACTACCAGCACCTTTAACGTTGCAGTCATGTGTCTTGACGCCGGTAGAAATGAACACCTTTCTAGAAGACATAGCGCAAGGTTTAGAACGCCGCTTCACTGCGAATTTTTCGGCTATTCAGTCCGTCCTGGTAAACTTGCATGAATTTCCAGAAGTTTCTTTAGCTGAATTGAATCAGACAGTATTATGCTTACCGAGGACGGCTCCCGGACCAGATGGGATTACGAACGCTATGTTGAAATGTTTACTCCAGGAATCGCCTAATCTTTTGCTAGAACTAGTGAATTACTCTTTAGGGAATGCATGGATACCTCTAGAATGGAAACTTGCCAAAATTGTATTGTTGCTAAAAAATGAAAATGATGCATACACGTTGGATAACATAAGGCCGATCGCACTGACATCAAACTTAGTGAAATTGGTTGAGAGAATCATCAATATACGAATTAATGAACTTATTACCATGAGGTCTATTCTAAGTCCCTGTCAAATTGGGTTCAGGGCTGGTTGTTCAATTTGGGATGCCCACGTTGACTTAGAAAGTAGGCTTCAATTAGCTCGGCTACATACAAAATATGCTGCTTTAGTTACCTTAGACATCGCTAAAGCATATGATACCGTGGAGCACTGTATTTTGATGGATCGATTAGAATACCTTGATTTTCCATCATACATAGTAGCGTGGGTTCACAATTTTCTCGCAGACAGGAAATTTTATTGTTTTGAAGATGGGTTTTCATCATCTACTCACACCCAAACGAGGGGAGTACCACAAGGCTCGGTGCTTTCCCCGGTGCTAGTTAATTTACTAATGAGCATCATCCCACGTAAACAGGATATAACAACTTATGTTTATGCAGACGATATCGCATTTTTTGCAATGGCAGATAACATTCAGACCTTATATGAACGGCTGCAGACTTACCTTAATATATTAGAGAGCTGGCTCGATGGCAACAGCTTTTTACTTAATCCGAGTAAATGTGCCCTCCTTGTTTTCCCGCTGCAATACCCTGTGAACATCTCTCTGTCTTACCATCATGAGGATATACCACAGGTGGAATCTGTTAAATACCTTGGAGTAATTTATCACACATCGCTTAACTGGCGATCTCATATCGAATATATCGCCGGAAAAGGTGTGCGGGCCATTGGCATATTACGTAGGCTAAGTAACTACCGCATAGGTATGAGAAGAGACACATTATTATTGATATATCGCATGTATGTTCGTCCCATTTTGGAATTTGGTTGTGTGCTTTTCTCTGGAGTACCAGCTTACAAGTTGCGGCCTCTAATTCTTCTGGAAAGAGAAGCTTTGCGCTTATGCCTTGGCCTTCCCAAAACAGTCGCCAACAATGTGTTATATCTCGAATCGAGGGTCCCTCCGCTTTCTTGTAGAATTCGCCTTCTGACTGTTCAGACATTCTTAAGAATTTATGAATCACCATTACGACATTCAGAAACAGCCTTTATTTCCACCCCGGAATCATTTTTTGCTGCTAGATGGCCGCGATTTCACACGCCACAAATTATATTTGTGCAAAATTTACTGGAACCTCTAAACGTACGTATATGCGACATCATGCCGAGTCGTTATAATTCATCCCCGGTGGAAATTCAATTCGACGACATTTTTCCTACTAATGCCAAATTACTTCCCCATAATATTTTGGATGGTTTACTACAAGATCACCTGCGCCGTATTACAACGAACGTTATTATTGCTACAGACGCATCGCAATACGAAGAAAAGTCAGGGGTTGGTATTTTCAGCCCGATTTCAAATTGGATTTATTCGCTTCGACTACCCGATTTCATTCCCGTTTTTGTGGCTGAGTTTCTGGCAGTAGTGCTCGCCTTACGCAAGTTAGATACAGAAATTACATCAGCTGTCATATTAACAGATTCCCTATCTCTCTGTGCAGCACTTTCTGTTGGTGCTGATAATCACGTAACAAGGGCGTTCCGTGCATTAGTACCTGTGCATTTGAGAAAAGTGCGATTAGTTTGGGTGCCTGGACATAAAGGTTTGTTTGTGAATGAAATAGCCGATTCCTTAGCTAAGTCGTCAATCAGCGAACCAATTCTACCGCTCTGTCCATCATCCGCTTATGTGACTGCTGCTCGATTCCGCAGACGTACGCTTATGCAAGTCTTTAAAGGTTCAGCACTAACAAACTCTACAGAATATCGCCATTTATTATATCCCTAGCGAAGAGACTTTTGCCGCACTCGAAAACAAGAAGTAGCTATCACAAGGCTGCGTTGCCGGGTACCAAATCTAAATTTCTATAAACACAGGTCTGCTCAGGCACCTTCGCCACTGTGCGCATTCTGTGATGAACTGGAAACAATAGAACATTTCTTTTTGACCTGCAGGCGGTTTAACACATTACGAAAAACCCTATTAGAAATACCTTTGCGTGGCATTGGTATGGACTTATCTCTGCCTGTAATTTTGTCTTTTGGAGCTTCCATTTCTGATTTCTGTAATGGCACAGTATGCGCGGCCGTCCGGGACTACATTGATGAAACTAATAGGTTGACTAGTTAACCAGTTTCATTATCTTAACATGTTATCTTAACTTATGTTGCGCAGCTTGTAGTGCAGCGTAGTTTCGGGTATAGTTCGGGGAACTCACTCATGTGTGTAGTCTCTCAAGTCCGGATTGAGTCGTTAGCGAGTCTGGCCGAAGAACATTTTCCTCCAGCACCAGAAAATTGAGCAAGTCCGAGTGAGTCATAAGCGCAAAGTACATTTCGTGAGTGAACCTGTGTGGGCTCTGCATTCTCTGCCGACCTATGGTTTCAAGCAGCACTTCCACACTGACATAGTCGTGACTACGCGCGCTCGTTATGAACCACACAGCGTGAACTTCGCACTGCAAGGGATTTGGCATTACTGCATTTCAGTTCCGAACGCGCGAGCCCTTCTTCAGCATTAACTGTAGACGTCGTGTTGAACCGACGTCAAGGAGACACGTGGGCATCTTGCGTTTAAGCGCCGCGTTTTTATTCGAAAAACGAACGATAATTGACGTTAAGTAATTAATATTCGAGGATTTCTGTCTCCACAATGTCAGTGGTGCTCTCTGGCAGCAATAGAATAGACGTCCTTGCATTAAGTTCTCAGAACACGAATAAGGAAAAAGATTACAATCGCAAAACAACTAATCTCGGGAATAACGAGAGCGTCAGAACAGATCACTTGCTTATCTAACTATATTGTCCACAATGCGCTTCGCAAGGTGCGAACGGAAATTACGACGCGAAAATGGAGTAATCAATAACAATATCTAAGGCTGCACGCCGTCATGCAGAGGCACTTCAATCCGCATGTACATGGCTGCCCAAATATCCGAAACGGTCCACCAAGTTTACAGTCGCGATGACCGTGCTGATGATCACGACCTTGGCGAAGAGGCCCAGGAGGAGCTGCGGGGGATGCCAAGAGCGGCGAGAAATTTAATCACAAAGCAGAAGAAAAAGAAGAATAAAAAGAAGACGCACGTCATACCTTGCACGAACTGACTGCAGCCAGGGCTGTGTATTACAGTAAACGATTTCTTGTTCATGCCTGCATGATTAACTTCCAACATTTACAAGCATTTGGTCACTGCAGATGTGTCCATAAAAATGCAAATTATTAATAAGAACTAAAAAGTCAAGATAAGTATAAGGGATGTGATCAGAAGTAATTGTAATGTAAACGCGAAGATAGAAAAGTAGACCAAAGGATAACTTGCCACTGACAAACACCGAACCCTCGACTTTCGAATAACTAGCCCAATGCTTTAGCACTCAGCTACAGTGGCAGTTATCTCTTCGTCCACTTTATAGGGTATAAATGTTCATATAAACGTTGGAGCGCCCATCAGTTGCCATTCCAGCGAATGTCTCCTTTTGCCTTCTGGCGTCACGTAGCACGTCATCTTATTACGAATGGCAGCTGACCAATAATCTCTCGCATACCACCGCAAGGCATCAAGTCTGCCAGCACGAGGCCCTCGCTATTGTTGAACGAAAGAAGTGTAAATTTAAGGGCTTGTTTTTTTCGTTAGACACAATTTTAGTGATAACTAACAGACAATGACGCCAAAGATAGTAGGGGGTTGTTATTAGAAATACTTGTAATGTAAATGTGAAGAAAAAGAAATTGGACGAAAAGATAACTTTCCAATGGCAGTTGTCGATAATATTTGGTCTAAGGCAGAAAAAAAGCCCCCAATATTACATTTCATTTCTTCGACAAGCCTGCAGGGTGTACTATAGTTGCTTCTAAACACATTGCATAGGCCAGCGCCTATAGGCCCATTACAAAGAGTGAGCCAACCAATGACAAAGCGAAGCAGCAATAGATTCCCAGTTTCCAAGCTTTCTTCTTTACAGTCTAAAGTCGAGCTTTTCATACGAAAGCCTAAGAGCTTAAAAATAAACTGCTAAAAGCAAATGCTTTGAAAACGCTTGTGTCATCACTGCCCTCTTAACCATTTGCTTCACCACAGTGAACTGGTGTATCTTAATGGACAAACATTTTTCCAAACAAGTTTCAGTCGTCAACGTTGGAAGGATGTTTCTTGCGGTATAGTACGAATCTATGACACCAGGTATACTAACACGCCTGCTGTCTTGGAGGAACGTTTTGAAAGGCATTGTTCGGAGGAGAACAAGCGTGTGGCTTTCTGAAATGCCCGACACCTAAACGAAAGCAGTTTCCTGAAATGTAATTCTGCCCACTGAATGAAGTGGTGGATTGCAGTGAAAGTACATATAAGGTGGATTCTAAGAGCGCTGTGTGTTTGATGCATGGGTGTGTGCGTGTGTGAGTGATCGTGTCAATTTTTTGCGCTCCAATTGACTTTTCGGAATATAGGGTGGAATTCAAGGGCATTGAAGAAAATTCCTGCTAGACCAGCGATAAATGATTACGAAGTGATTATAAAAAAAATACTAAGTGAATGTGTGTACTGAGGAAGCGTCTCGTGGCCTCCACCATGACTGGGAAGAGAGAAAGAGAATGTAGGAGAGGAGAAAGAAGGGGAGGGGACGCGCATGCACTGTGGAGTTGAGGACGTCACGTGAAGAGAGAGAGGGAGTTTGAAAGAGGAGAGGGGAAGGGACGCGCATGCGCAGGGAGTGGAGGAGGGGTCGCCGCGGCAGTGAGGGACACAGCCCTGGCATAAGATGCTTCGGATCTAAAAAAACAGAGGGTCGATTACGATCTTACATAATGCGGATTTCGAGAGAGCTTGGTGTCGGGGCAGCACTAGCCAAGGCTGAAATTTTTGCGTTACGTAGTTGTAGGAATGTAACATTGGTAACATATTGCCACATAAGCTGCAAGCGTTCGAGTGCATGCGCACACCACTCTGTGCGTTGCAGGCGTCGCGATGTAAGCGAAACGCCGATAGCCCCATTACAAGCGAAGCGAACAGCAGTGCACACGCCAGTCCTGCGTGTGGACGAGCTCTGACCGAGAGGCCAGCGCGCGCTAAGCAGGAAGAAAATGAAGTTAGAACCCAGTGGCTCGTGATGAGAGTGGGCGTTCGCTCGCTTTCGTTCTCGGATCGCCCTATCGGTTACGCGGACGCAAGCAAACAAACGCGTCGTCGCTCAACGCAGTAATGTGTGCCTAAGACGAGTGCTCTAAAACGTATAAGTTCTATTTTGTTGTAAACTAACCAAGGTTGTAAATTCGCTGAGTGGGTCGCAAGCAATACAAAACAAAATGCAATACTGAGTGGCCCAAAAGTGATATATGTGTGTCATTCGTGTAGGACTATAAATAACCTGCTAGTGTCACGCTGTAGTCGACTTGCCCGATAAGCATCCGTCAGACGCTCTAATATACCTTCTTTTATACATAACATTAGGGAGGTCTGGAATAGCGTGCTGCAAGCCCTTGCGGTGCGGTCACTGCCCCTGCGCACGCGTCGTAACGCGAGCCGCCGTTCGCGCTTGCGGCCCGCCCGCGGAAATTCCGAAAGAGCGTGCGGTGCGTGCGGCGCGCGATCCCCGCAAAGCACTTTGTGTAGCTTGCGTGCATTTGAGTTTGCGGATGGGGCTAAAGCCGGTACACTTTTCCCCAGGGGGAGCAAATTGTATTCTAAAACTCGTATGGCGCCCGCAACTAAAGCAACGCCCGCAAGCATGCGAACGTTATTCTAAACCTCATTGTTAATAAGAACTAACAGACAAGGACGGCCGGGAAAGTATGGGAAATCTCGATTCTAGACAACGTTAAGCGCTTTAGTTAGCGTATAAGATGTGTCGTTAGGTTATCACCACCGCCAAAAAATACATACCTGCAACAGTTTTGATGCCACCTGTGTTGCTCCAAGCATCAGGATCACACCCCAGGGCAGCATCTCCCATACCTGCCGCTGAAAATCAAAGGCGACTCGCAGACATGACGTCAGCACGTTGGTCCCCAGCATCACGGAGGCCAGCGCGACAACCATGACCATCCTGCAGGCGCGATTGCCTTGGTAGACTCACGCCAAGTAAAACACTTGAGTATATCCGCTTAAGGATTACAACGCTGCTTCCACCGTTTGCAGAAGAAATTAGGCGCCACACGCGATAAAGGTAGCGGGCCAAGCAAGTGGAAGAATTCGAACATGACCCTTAGCATTGTTGGAAAGAGGTGTTAATTTGAGGCTTCGTTTTTTCTTGTTAGAAAAAATAATAATTAAAATTAACAGACAAGGATGCCACGCGAAGTACAGGGGGTATTATTAGAAGTAAACGGAAATGTAAATCTGAAGCGTCCACTTCTTTCTTCACGCTTACATTACAATTATCTCTAATAACATCCTCTATAATTCTCCTAAATCAAGATGGGAGCCAATAGATGGAAACACGTGGGTAATCGGGGTGAACAGTGAAAGTGCCTGAGACAGGCTGGCCGACGTTTCGATAGGATATGAGGACCTATCTTTGTCAAAGGCGCCGTGTCACCATTAGCGTCTAAGTTTTAAGAGGGTATTTACTTCGTTCGTGTCTGTTCTTGTGGTAGCGGTTAGACTGGATACCGTTTTGTAGCACACCACTACTACTTTGCGTCCCCCTCTTTTTTTCTCTTTTTTTGCTTCCCCTTCCCCCTACCGTTCGTGAAGAGAACACTTTGTTTCATCGCAACCTAACTTGAAATAAAGCGAGGGCTGCACTCATCTGCTTTATAGATTTTTTTTCTTTTCAGACGGCGATTACTTACAAGAATACACGCTACCACCAAGAGATGACGTCGTTACTAACCCTATTAAAACCAGCTCGTCAAGCATGCCAGGGCGCCTTTGACAAAGGTAGGTCCTCCTATCGAAACCTAGGCCAGGCTGTCTGAGGAACTTCCACTGTTAACCCTGATTACCGCACGCACTATATAGAATTCTATTAGCATCATTGTCGACTACTTCTCACCAATATTGTCTTCAGGAATGTTGGGGCTTGAAGTGATGCCGCTATGCATTTATTTCGCTGTATACGACATTCATTCTTCCATGTGTAGGTAATGAGATTTTTACGTGCTAAATTAAATGTACATGGCTAACTGGCTTATTATTTCGATGCCACTTCGTTGCAGGGCTGACAGTGTTTATCAACGTTATGTTCGGCTTCTCATTGCAATTAGTTGGACTTTAGTTGAAGGACGTGATGCACACAACTTTTGAATTGGAAGTGCACTGCTAGGGTGTGATAAGGCATAACGAGGCCTGCAGTGTGCTTTGCCGAAGCTTTCCTTGCAGCTACGTTTTATTTTCGACGATATCTAATCACTTCAAGCTTTTAGGTTTCTGTTCACTTCTGCCCAGTGTTTAGACATGTGGAAAATACCAAGTTTATTGTGACCAGAGATAATTGATATGACGTATATAGGACACTAGTAATTTCGGGAAGGTTTATGTTAGTTGCAAAAGTGTACGAGAGGTTTCCGTATTATTCCCTGTCAGGGAAAGCTTGGAAAGTCTAGGGAAGTGACAGGCTATCGTTGTTGTGCTCTTCCATTTTAGATACAATACGAGATGATTTGAAAAAAAAAAACTTTTCGCATTTAACTCACATGTCTTCAAACTTAGGAAAATTGAAAAACGAATAATTTATTCCCACAAAATGATTGCTTCTGCAACTTCAGAAAGCAGTGTAAGGTTTTTATTTAGAGAAAAAACTCTTCCGAACAATAGTTTTGGAGCCTTCCTATATGTAGGGCACCAAAGTTTGACACATGGCGAACAAAGAAACATTAGCACCTATCACTGTCATACGAAAGTTGCTGCATACCTGATAACTGAAGAATAATTGACAAAAATATCAGCAGCATCGATTTCGAGCTAATTGTATATTACTTATATATATTTTTTCGCGGTACGGTGCTCAGCTACACGCATGCGAAATAGCCATTTTGTGACTGCAAACATGTGGCTATTTGTAGCACAGTGATCCAAGACTTCCATGTGACGAGGACAGGGCATCATAAACACACCATAGGTCTCGCTACCTTTTTTCGCAGAAAAAAAAAAACATTCGAGTTACAGTAAAACTTCTCAGCGTCCTACATGTAGGACACTGGGCATATATGGGTCAACTACCTAACAAAATGTGTTTCAGCATGTGAAAAATCAGTGCCAGTGGTGATGCTACCAATAGAACGTCGGGCTTTTCTTCATGGAAGTAACGGGAGTAATTCCCGTAAGTTAATGCTGATTGTGACTGCAATTTATCAACTTTTTCGCTATCAGAAGCCAAAGCAACGCATGGTGGCGCTATGACTCCGGACAGACAGCGCCATCTATAGCTTACATGCTCGTGCAGAGAGCGCGCGCTGCGTTTGAGTCACCTCACAATGTACCACCTGCAGGGTGGTTTCAAAAGATCTCATAGCTGCGCAAGCACTCCCTAGAAGCGAATCGAACCAAAGGAGTAAAGCTCGTTAGTCAAGTTTATGATGTGGAGCAGACAACGGAAGACGAGGACGTCCGAGTCACTGCGAAATGCATTTCTCGGGTCCTCCATAATAATACCGTGTACGACGTAAGTCTCGAGGTAAGTCTCATTCTGCTGACATAAAGCCGCGTACTCTATAGATGTGCTGTGTTGACGTTTATGAAAAGCATATAATTGTTGTTTTGATGTGGTATCTAGCAGTAGCAGCCGTGTACTGCCATGTGCAAATGTTTGCAGCCCGCTAAAAAACACAACTAAAGTTATAGGGTCATGGCATTAAAATGTACGAAAAGTTTTAGTCGTGTCCTCCGTGCCACGCATGACCCGCTGACGTCGCCGCGAAGGAGCAAGCTAAGTTTAACCACAGCGAGTCAAGTTGGTGCTCGCCTTTTTTTTCCCTCGGCTCTCGTGTCATGCTTTCTGTATCTTTCGTGAACGCGGCCGTGTTCGCCGGCTGTGACTAGACGGGAAACTGATACAGCTTTACACGTGGAGAGCGTCCCTTGGTGTTTTCTGAATTGTTGTGGCAGCCCACAACAATACTTCGGACCTCGGTGACGCTTCCATGGGACCGCTTTTTCCATCGCGGAAAGGCAACTTCGCACAGCCAGCGTCTCGTTTTAGCGCGCCAAGCTGACGGTACGGCGCCCAAGTTCGCCGCAGCCATAGAGTTTCCTAAAATTAACTAGAGGGGACTCGGGCGCTACGATAGTTCAGCGACCATGGGAATGATAGGTACTACACACATTAGCCCAGTCTTCGTAGTTGCGGGTAGCGAATCGTACTTACGGCTTCATTTATTGCTGGTTACGGTTTTGTTTTGAAGGAAAGAATGAACCCTTTTGAACTTTGTGACCCGATTTGTAATAGTAGGCCTAAAAGAATAAGGTTGTGAAGCGCAAACGCTGAACATTTGCTAATTTTTTTTTTCGTGAAAAAACAGCGCCAAGCCACAAGAACATACACGGAGCCAGAAGCAGGCCAGACATACGAAAATTAGACAAATTTGTGTACTACCCATCATTCCCATGCTCGCTGAAGTGCCGTGCGTTGCAGCTCCCACAGACACTAGCGCCAGAGTTTCCTCTAGTGTATATTAGAAAACCTTACGCCTGCGACCTCTCCCGCGTCTCTCCTCAAGTGTTTCGGAGCTCACCGCCAGGGCCAGGCGCGGTGTTGTCATCGCTTCGCAAACTTGAGCTTCGGTTCCCTATAGGGCAGGGATGTCAAATACACGGCACGTGCACCGCATAGGGGCCGTGAACATTTTGCTTGGGGCCCAGCCGGCACACGACTGTATTCGTCCCATACACTTAATTATTTTCTTAACAAGCATGTTCACTATCTAGACACACGTCGCTTCATCATTAATTGACTTATTTCGTAGCGAAAAGAAACACAGACATGTGAATGGACAACGCCTTACCATGGTTCCAGGTCCCATATAAGAGCGGGTGTGTACGACAGGCCGAGGATGACCAAGTATGTGGCGTAGGCACACTGCGCTTCTCTAGGGACACAAGACACGTTGAGGAATGCTTATAAGCATACAAATGCATGTATGCCAAATCATTTATAAGCTGGATGTCATGAATATTTGTGATGTGACGTATACTGCAACACTGGTGTGACGCATCTATAACGCGAAAGAAAGAAGAATGAACTAAAGAAATACACGCACACAGTGGTAGCTTTAAGCAGCTTTCGTAATTCACACTATAGGCTTAGTGGCTGTGCTTTCTCGGACTATTTCGGAAAATCACAACGTTCGCAAAATTGAGAAATAAATCCTTTTAATGTTCGATATCGACAGAGAGAGAGATGAGTTTGTTATGAGAAAAAAGCTGAGAGGTCTCGAAATCGAGACATTGTGGTGTAGCGACACCAAACATTATCACGACATTGTATTTGCCCTTAATGCACACCTGCGCGAGTGATAAATCCGCAAAGGCGTCTCCGACATGGAGCTTCGCATGTCGGGCAACGCGAGTTTTTTGTTGGGTTCACGTGGTCTCGTCTTTGCGTAGTCACTTTACGTTGGTTTACCTGATTCAAGTTTCAGCCAAATGTATAATTTGATTCGGATAACTTTGTAAAATAGTTATTTTCCGCAATAAGAACAGGTCACTATAATTGTATACATTGCGAAACCCGCGCGACCGAAAATGTCAACCCATATCTTATATGCAGCTAGTTGGTAGCATGAAAAGTAATAGATGTAATATCTCATATGTAAAGAAAATAGAAAAAAAATCTCCTATGCAACTTGAGAAGCTGAGAAATATGTGTCCACATTACGTACCTTTAGGCACGAAATAAATGGTCCTCACCTCTGCTTTCCTCTCGCTGCGCTCCTTTCTCGAGCAGCTTTCATGACGGACAAACTCTCGGGCGACAAGGGCTCCGGATCACTGCGCGTGATGGGAGATTTCAGTGCATTTTCATAGAACACTTATAGCAACAGTATTAGAAATAATATGACTTGGTCTCGTATATGGCTGTAGATTCGTAGTTTTATTCCTAGCTATCTTGCATCCCATCATCTGATAAATGGCAAACAAGCTCGCCGCCTTCCTGCATAGCCATGGCGTATATAGTTAGACCTTTCATACGATTATAGGAGCTATTACTGCGCCGTCATACAGCTTGATACGGGTGAGAATAATGCATGCAGATGTGCTTATGAGCTAGACTACATGTGCGGATACCATAAGGCACCGGAATACACTAGAATAGATACCAGAAGCCATGGAAGCGCTCTGTTGCCCAGACGTATAGGAGACACTCGCGGTTATTCTAGCATAATATTTATTCTTAACATAGCTTTTGGCGCCATAAGCTACGTTACGGATTAACCAACTCGCCCAACAAGTCACTCTGCAGAATATTTATAAGGACTGAACAGCTCCACTATTACCTCGTGGTAACTAAAAGCACAAGGAAAAGGAGAGGGAAACAATTTCACTGGAGACAGTGCTTTGATTTTCTGATATTTATCTTTTCCAGTATGTAGGAGTGTTTTCGTTTAATATGAAATGTAAAAAACTAGACCAACTTGCAATCTTATTACCGAAAACTGGCGGGTTCTATCACTTTGTTCTTTTTTTGCCTCTTTTTGTCCTTTGCGCTGCAGTAATTAGAAATAGATTCAAGCTCACGTAATCGTTGTAAAGGTAATTTTTCATTTTTAAGTATTTGCGCGGGCACATGAGGAGAAAGTTGAGAAACACAAATGGTTGAAATCTAACAGCTCGTTCCTTTATTTTTGGTAGCGTCCACTTAGAAAAACCTCAGTTCTGCGCAATGTGGTAGAAAAACATTACCAGCGCACATGACACAGTTTGTTATCACATGCTTAATGAACTAAAGGCAGGAGCGAAATTTCTTTTTCAAGCGAGGCAACTGATGGGTTAATAACACTTTTGTTTTTGCAGCTTGTCAATGTAGGAAGTTTCCAGTATCTCTCTCAAAGTTCAGTTGCGAAGCCTACATTCTGCGATGATGATGTTAAAATAACACGACTGTAGATTTTATTGATTTTTATAGATTATTATGGGCATTGGCCACTGGGACGTAATTCATTGAAAAACAAGGGCGTTTGTTAGTATGAACTCGTTTTTGCTTGCAGCTGCCATTTGTTTAAAGTGATGATGCATTTAACAGGCATTGGTAGTTAAATATCCATAGCAGTTAAAATTAATATTGAACCTAAATAGGATAGTACATTTTGCATACTGTCGACAGAACCCGACTGCCACTTGCTCACGCTCAACCTCTGTCGCCAAGTAGGAATGCCAAGTCTGTTTTATTCTGGCAACATACAGTGGCGAAATTTTATGAGATCACGATACTCACTAGGGTTTCAAGTAGACCAACCATATTATGGTGGTGCATATTATGAACGTCAAAATGGCTCCAGGCAGCGTCACCATCACCCAAGTGGAACCGTTGAGTGACTGCTCCAACGCAGTTTCGAATCTGCAAGCAGGAAGAACTGTCGACTCCCATAAAATTTCCATGGAAAACTAATACGCAGGCTCTTCGGCGAAAACTTGTGGCTTTCTAAACACGTATTTAAACTCTACATGGCACGTAGCATTGCACCATGCCTGAGACTAATCATTATTTAGGTCGCTTCGGAACGCTTCGCTACGATAGTCTATACCTTGAATGTCGTGACAAAACACAGTCTGTGCGTTAGTATAAAACGACGTCCACAGACACCATTACTACCGCATGAGTAACTCTACTTGAGTGAAGGGATACAGTATGGAAACAGCGACCCAAACAGTGCCCCTAGATACATCCACTGCCTGCAAGCTGCCTGCTAACTTAATGCCTATGGGCAACATGCAGATTGTGTTCGCCGTCTGCGTACTGTATTTTATGTTTATGCACATTTATAAACCAGACATCTTGCTAGAAACGTTGCACCTTTCGATGTACGTGATCGCTTGCAGACCAACACAAACGAAAGTATTTAGAGAACTCGATTCTGTAAATGGCATATTGCAGCCGGTCAGGGAGCGACATGGGGCAACTGTCACCTATGTACCGCAATAACTTTATGGGGCACTGTTGTTGAAATAGAGCTGATTGATTGATTGATATGTGGGGTTTAACGTCCCAAAACCACTATATGATTATGAGAGACGCCGTAGTGGAGGGCTCCGGAAATTTAGACCACCTGGGGTTCTTTAAGTTGAAATAGAGCTTCCTTGGCTGAATGGCGCTCCCTTGCATATTCCGAGACGTTGTTTAAGAAGCCTTCCAGGATTGTTTGAATGAATTTTATTTTGAAATATGAAGGCCTTGCGTATTGTGCGAAATTGGATGTGCTTTATCTAGTCCAACACTAGTCCACTCGCATCGACGAATTTCGGATAGCTTGTCAATGTGGTTGATTGGGCGAGTTAGTGATACATGACTGTTCTGAAATGAGAGCACACTGCTTAGACGCGAACAGAAAGACAGGGACAAGCGCTTGGATAGCTATTGGTTAGCACTAGCCAGTGGGGCTAAACTGCATCTAATTATCCCCTGATACTTTGTATCAAATATTAGGAGGTAACTAACGAATGGTGATGCTAGTGAATGTTCTCGCTTAATTTTTGTTCCCTCTGAATTTCCTGTTCGTGCTTTCTCCGAGTCAGTTCAGAGTTCGCCAGACTGCCACAACTTTTGTGAGTTTCTGTGCTACCAAAATAACACTGTACACTCTAAGAAAAAATGAAGTACTCAAGGAGTAGCTCTGCTGCAAAACGATATTCGTAATCTGATTTGCTCATGTTTCGTTTCTTGAAAACTAGAGGCTGGCCACTTTCCTCTCAAGAATGATATGGCACACTGATAACGTGCGTGCCGTTCGTGACCGCGAACTACCGGAACCGTGGTGATGACGTGAAGAAAGCACGCGAAGTAAATGAAGATTATTGTTGTGCGGCAGAAACACTCCCCAATTATTCGACTTTTTTAGAGCGTACAAACTGCTAAGCGCAGTGAAGTTTCTTTTTTCTTTTTTTGGTCAAGTGTACCATGGCAGATCTATTACAAATGCGCCGTTCAGCAAGTGAAGCTCTTTATACGCGCGCTTATTGTAGAGATGTTTCCAACGTGGTGACAATGGCAGATGACACGACTTGCTTCGGAGAAAGTCTTTCGGTGTCATTGGCGATGGCAAGCTGATTCTATGACATCGTGGGCGCTTAAAAACGGGTTTACGTCTCTGTGGCTTACCAGTGAAGTACATGTGATGGCCAACACTGGTAGGGACACCTGATTACGCTGAACCTAAACTAATACTGCAGTGACGGGACACTCTTCACTTACCTATACTGATGTTAAAGCATTGCCAGTTCAAGAATGATTGACGCACTTCACTTTCATTATTTTGTTTCGACGTGAACATTGCCGCTGCTGAGATGCTAGCAAAGATATTGAAGTTGGCGAATACACCCACACCACAAGAGGTAGATGATAATGTCTACGATGGACATAAGTTATATAACGTGTGTTCGGCACATAATACGACTTACGCGCCGTAGACTATCTTGAGGGCACTCTTGTTGCCACCGGTGTTGAAGCTGCAGATGTTGCCCAGCATGGTCACCAGCGACGGGCCCAGCAGGAAGGCGTTGTGAACGTCGGCTCGGTCACTGCGAACATCGAGAGAAACTTGTCAGCGTTTTGTGCTATTTAACGAAAAAGTTGCGCAAGGAAGCACGCACGATATAAAGGGATATGGAACAGACTCGACAAGTGCTGAGCCGTCAAATGAAGTCCATTGTATTTCCTGTCCACATTGTCGGTTTTTTTTGAACTTGTAATAATCAAATCACAACCTTCTACCTCAAGATCGTTGCACCACCTCTGGAGATGCAGTGATCTCACTTGATGTTTCAGCTGCCATAGCGGGGGTGAGAAAAGAAACGCATGCAAAACATTTCGATTCGGCTTATGGGTGATGAAACGTTTTAATGTACCTTAATGATTAACTTGTCTATCTACCCTTCCCAGTTTTGGGGAATACAATGCAAGGAAAATTATTAGTTCGCGGGCTTGATAAGACCATTATTTATGGGGGTAAATAGAGTTACGTAGCATATTAGCGCAAACATAACTGGCCACCCAACAGCGCTATGCACAATTCGGTAGCATCAAACTAAGACGATGGTCGGTTGACCCTTACTAAACAGGCGCGGCGTACCATAGGGGATCGGCCATGAAATGGGCAGTGCGTTGTTATATGATTGAATTCATTTATAATCTCAGAATGTTAGCAATAGAACGTTTTCGAAATAGCTAAATCGTTTAATGCAGAAACAAAAATACAGACGGATGTTGGAGAACAGGCTTTATTTATGTAACCTCAGTATTCAATTCGTTTCATCTCGCGCAGTGAAATGCATACACGGCAAATCGCATGGCAAATGCTTCCGTGGCTGAAGCCCGGTTCTGTAGGTTCACGTGTAGTCCCAAAGGGAAGAACCAGCGGAAGTAATAAACTGAATCACATCATTCGGAATGATTAATCCAGAAATCTTTTTTTTGATTGGTGCAGGATGTAGGAAGAAATTATGCAGGGCGTAGAAAATGAAACTTTGCGAATGCTGCATAGCGACGGATGTGCATGTCAGTGTTTGTTTTGGAAAGCAACATTAACGACGCAAGAGGGTATTTGTAGTCAATGAGAGGCGTCTCTCATAATCATATGGTGGTTTTGGGACGTTAAACCCCAGATATCAATTTCAAATCATAGTCAATGAGAGAGACGTGACGGTGGCCAAAAGGACCGTGATGTCGTAGTCGCCACTAGACAAGGTGAAGCGGGCCTACGGCGTCCTCTCTGGCCGAAATCATAGCGCGTTTTTCTTGTCGCCCACGCCTCAAGCTCTTAGCATGAGCTCCGCGAGCGGCGAGGTAAAGATTGTGATTATGGTGAGAGATTATGATGCAGCGACCATTTCAAACAAAGCTCTTCGTGAGACTAGGTGGCCGGAAACTACCGTGGCACGAAGCCGCCACAAACACGCACGCCGCGCGGGCACTCACAATGATTTCCACGGCGAGTGGCCGTGCAGCTATCGATATTTCTGAATGCTCTGAGTATTTTAACAGTATGCGGGTTATAGAGCCCACGTCAATAATATTCTAAGTGTGAAAGAAAGACGGCTTACCGCGACAGTTGTGAAGTATCAACATCTTGCACTGCGCACACCTGACGCATGCCGTCAGTACTGACCATCAGTACTGACGACGGGTATAGCAAGGCGCTCACTAAAGTGAAAAACGTGGCCGCTTTCGTGCATGTTTTCTCATTTATTCATCCATGGCAGCATCGCGGAAGAACGTCCCTTCACCATATCTTTCAATCCTGCTCGAAACACTAACGGGCGCTTGTGCCACCATAGCAATGAAGCGCTGCTGTCTGCTATAGGGCTCTCAACGTTGCGCGCCCGCCGTACCACAAATGGCGAGCGCACGGCTTTCAAGGCGCCCCCTATAGGTCCAAATTGGAGTGCACATTAACTTTTACGTCTTATACGGCTGCATTTCTTTTATCTGGAAGGTCACATCCCTAGGTTATATCTGTGCATACAGTTTAGTAACGATATGCGAATGTCATGTCCGTTGACCATCATATTACAATCAACTCGTGTTTTGTTCGGCGCTCAATCAGTAAGTAACGCTTCTAATATATCGGGCCCAATACGTTCCCTTCTGTCTCTGGTTGCTTGCGCAGCAAATGCGTACGTTTTCTTTCTCGACGCCAACCAACCTGGCATGCCCGGCCACGTGCACCGTAAAAGCAAAATAATTGGGATGGGATCGATGTATACAGATGTTCGATGTTGCCAGATACGTAAAATGCACGAGTTCGAGGGACGAAGCTCCATATGGCGTGGCTTGTGCGTGCTTGTGCGGGTTATCTTCCTTCGGTAATTATCGAACCGACCATAAAGGGCGGTACTTGTACTATACGCTGAAAAATTCATATGTTACAATACTAAAAGGCGTTACTTGTAGAAAAGAAGGATTGACATCACACGTACGAAAAGAGAGAGAGAGAGAGATGATAGCACGACTATGATCACGTGTTCTTCGGCGGCGCCGTACTCCAAGGGGTGTCTATAGAACAATAAAAGCGCCGTCTTGGCGCGCGTGTGCATTCAGAGGCTCGGAGATGGAGGATGTACAAGGCTGCTGAGCGGCGTGCGCGCACGATGGTGGAGGCTCGCGCTCGAAGAGGGGACCCAGACATGCGGGCGCGTGAGGCAGAAGCGCTCCGCGAGGACCCTGCAGTACGACAACGGGAGCTCGAAGCGACGCGGCAGTGGCGTGTGACCCAGCTTCGCCCCACTCTCCATCATTCATCCCGTGGATATGTTGTCATTTTTTTATTTTCGAACTTGTCACATGTTTCATGGTTCGAAAGTTCAGAAGCTCAGTGGAAGACCGCGACTTCAAGATATGAAAAGGTCCTTCAATTTGAAACAACCCTGGAGTAAAGTTCACTTGTTAGAACGTCGTCTCCTGTGACATTCCCTGTTGGAGGATTGCTTTTTTTATGCATCGTCCCATGCGTCAATGCCATTGTTAGCCGTGACAAAAAAAAAAGCTGTACTTGCACCGGTTTACAAATCTTGTTGTTTGACACCTATTCAGCCACGCAGTCTAGCGCGAAAAAATTAACCTGGAATTTATTGGACCGCTTTGTATGTGGCAATCATTGTCATGTACGAGTAATTATGCGCATAAAGCACTGCGTGTGGGCATTTTCGTAGTGCTCCTTAAGACCTGCTGAAAAAATAAAGCAGTTAAGATGAACTACGAGACAGAGAGATCTCAATGCAAGTAACGGGAAGGGAAGGGTGCACGAAGTGTTGGCGTCCGAACCGTATCAGTGCAGTACTTCAGCACTCTCTGGAACACTTAGTCACTGCAATGAAGTTCAGCCAAAATGTAAAAAAATGTAGTGGCTGGGAGCATTAACCAATAGAATATCAGGTGTTGTATTCTTTAGTGTATTATACATTGTAGTTGCGGGGGGCGGGTTCATTACAGCTTCCATGCATCACGTATGGTCGAAGATATGTGAGAAGCTTACATGCACTACCAATGTATAGTCAATTTTGATTTTGACAACCAACCGCGATCATTTCTAACAGAATATTTTCCTCGTAATTGACTGCGACGTGCCTTGAGTACTCTGGTGTGAGTGATGTAGTTCCACGCGCTGTTTGTAACACCCGCAAGTCGCGTTTTCCCGCAGTCACGCGAGCTTATCGCAAAGGCTTTTAAGGCTGGCGTGTTTTTCGCTTGCGCTTGCGTGACACAGCAATGAACCGTTATGTTCAGCTTCTATGTTAAATTTTTGATTTCTGAAACATATTTTTAAGGATTCCTTGAAGCAAATGAAAATTTACCTGAAAGCGGAACAAATCTAATCTCTTCCGTAACAATTAAATCCATATCTTCACTATATTATGGTCGTAATTACGTAAGCAAGAGCAAATGACTTCGTGAGCATATTTATACGGACGACTTTCTGAGCACTAAGCTAGCAATGTAGAAAATAGCCTGATGCAGAGGTTCCGGCGAAGGAAATTGTCTCTAGTTGGATCCAAGCTAGATGTTCTCTTTTCACCGTCGTTTTGTGACATTAAATTAATCAGTGAACGTTAGAATGAAGCGACCGAAGAATGAGACTATTTACATGAGGAATCGAGAAATACATAATGTAGTTCGGTTGATAAGACAGTTGTTATCTCCATCCTAATTCAATAGATTCACTTGTGCTCACCTTGAGAGCTGCTTCTTCCTGCGCAATGACGCGAAACTGCCAGCAGGGCGGCTGCCTGGAATGACAAATATATGTGCCGGCATCAAATAAAAGCATCACAGAGGAGAAAAAAATTGGCCCTTATCTGCATGCTTCTGCAAATGTCGTCGAAAGACCCTGCGTATGGAGAGAGTGAACAAGACATTTATTTGATGTTCTGTGCAAGAAAATTGGTGAGTGGTATTTTGGAGGCGCTGCGTTAGAGTGCCTCGAGCGTGCAGCGTAGGTGAACGAGCGCATCAAGTCATGTCATGGATGGATGGATGGATGGATATGGCTGTACCCTTTAGATCGGGTGGTGGCTAGTACCACCAAGCCGTAATACCTAATGAACGAAAAACTATATTTATTTTTTTCCTTAACAAAGAGTTTGAGGATTCGTACTTTGCAGTGAAGAGTTTCATTTTCACTCGTGCCTTGACTTTAGCCACCAATCAGATAACCTCCTTCTAGTTAAGTCTACCCACTTAAAGTTTATTTTGCCCTCCCGGTCTCTAAACACCAGTGCTTTGAAAAACTCTGCGCCATCATCCTGAACTATAGGGTGAAGCCCTTTACAAAACATTATCAAGTGTTCGGCAGTTTCTTCTTCCTCTCCACACGCACTGCATACTGTGTCTACCCCTTCGTATTTGGCCCGATATGTCTTGGTTCGCAGTACTCCCGTTCTGGCCTCAAACAGTAGAAAACTACCCCGAGTATTATCATAGATCCTTTCCTTGGCAATTTCCTGCTTAAACGTTCGATAGATCTCTAGTGCGGACTTCTTAATAATGCCCATTCTCCACATGTCAGTCTCCGTTTCCTTCCCTTTCTTCTTAACCGATAGTTCTTTTTGGTTTGGCCACCTGCTGTTTTCTCAAGTATTTACCAGTCAACTTCCTGGTTCGCTTCCTCCATTTTGTATCGACATTCTTTATGTACAAGTAGCTGAAAACCTTCCTAGCCCAACGCTCTTCCCCCATTTCTCTCCATCGCTTCTCAAATTTTATCTTGCTGCTAGCTTCCCTGCCCTCAAATGATGTCCATCCCTTATCACCTTGTACTCCCTGATTTGGTGTATTCCCGTGAGCTCCTAAAGCAAGCCTCTATTCAACGTTGCTCAATTTCTAATCTTGCTTGAACTTCTGATCTCATGCACAAGACCGCATTGCCGAACGTCAGCCCAGGAACCATGACCCCTTTCCATATTCCTCTCACAACATCATACCTAAATTCCACAGTGCCCTATTTTTCATGACTGCTGCATTCCTGTTACCTTTAGTCGTCACGTATATTTCGTGTTTCCTCAGATACTCGGTCCCATTGCTTATCCATACGCCCAGATATTTGTATTTATCTGTTATCTCTAGCGTGACCTCCTGTATTCTAAGCTCACTACCTTCGTTGTCATTGAAAATCATGACTGCTGATTTTTCCTTCCTGAATCTAAAATCTAACCTATCTCCCTCATTACCGCAGATGTCCAACAATCTCTGCAAATCTTCCTTGTTGTTGGCCATTAGCACTATATCATCTGCGTACATTAATGCTGGTAGTGCCTGAACAATAAGTTTTCCTTGTTTGACTAAAGAGAGGTTGAAGCCAGTCCACTTCCCTCTAATTTTGCCTCTAATTCTTGTAGGTACATCAGAAATAATAAGGGTGACAGGGGGCACCCCTGCCTAAGCCCCCGTTTTACCTCTGCAGGCTTGGATACCTGTTTTTCCCACTTTATAACTACCTTGTTATCTTTATAGATACCCTTTAAAAGATTAGTGACTACATGTTCTACGCCTAGTGTGTCCAGTATTCCCCACAATTCCTCTTGACCCACGCTATCGTACGCTCCCTTGATATCCAAAAATGCTAACCACAGGGGCCTTTGTTCCTTTTCTGCTATTTCGATGGACTGCGTCAGTGAGAACAGATTGTCTTCCAACCTCCTGTGTTTCCGAAACCCATTCTGCAGTTCCCCCAGCACCCCCTCATCCTCTATCCACGCCTGCAGTCTTTCCTTTATAATATGCATCGCCAGCCTGTAGACCACTGATGTCACTGTTATAGGACGGTAGTTGTTTATGTCAGCTTTGTCCCCCTTTCCTTTATAGATCATGCTCATCCTGCTAAATGTCTATCCATCAGGGACTTCACCATCGATTATAGTTCTGCTCACTGCCTCTCTGAAAGCCTGCTTAGACTTCGGACCTAATGTCTTTATCAGCCTAATAGGAATGCCAACTGGGCCTGTTGATGTACTACTAGGAACCCTTTTCTCAGCCCTTTCCCACGCTTGTTGTGAAAATGGAGCCATTGCTCCACTTGATTCGTCCCTGTCTATTGTGGTGCATAAGGCACTTCTTTGTTGAAATTTTTCTGTCACCCTTGTTCTTATATATTCGATAGCTTCGTCCCCTTCTAGCCTAGCACCTTGAGTTGTAGTAATAAACCTATGCTCTAGATTTGTTTCATTTCTTAGGGAGTTTAGATGGTTCCAAAATTTTGCAGCAGCCTTTCTATCTTTTTTATGTACTTCTGCTAGCCACTGAGCTTCCTTCCTTCTAATCTTTTCATTGATCAGAAGGGATGCTTCCCTTCTACAGCTTAGAAAGGTTGTCCATTTTCTTTCAACATCATCTGTCGGTTCATCCCGCTGCTTAGCATGTCTGTGTTCCCTAGAGGCTTCCTGACGTTTTGCTAGGGCTCTCTTAACTTCCTCATCCCACAAAATTTTGGGTTTGTGTCTTCTTTTCTGGGGTGACTTGTCACGCGTCTTAGCAAGCTCTAGCTCAAAGAGTCTGATTAGATTCGTGTATGTCCACACTGTCGTATTATCCTCCGTGATTACTTTCTCAATTTGTTTAGTGGCTATTTCAATTCGCCTTTCTGGATAAAAATTTTTCTGTAGTTGCTCATCTTGTCTCTTTCCCACTTTCACTGCTCTTCCAAAACTTAGCTTGATACGTTTGTGATCGCTACCCAAACTTCTGGAGCCACCTTCATCTATGTGCATTCCCCTGAGCTTATCATACATCCTATGTGACATCAGTGCATAATCTATCGTCGACTGAAGCCTTCCTACCTCCCATGTTATTTGCCCTTCACACTTCTCGGTACTGTTGCAAATGATCAAATCAGGCCTTTCACACATATCCATGATCATTTTGCCTGTCGGGTTGGTATACCCATCCATATCTTCTATGTGCGCATTCATGTCTCCTAGTATAATTATCTCGCACTCTCTTCCTAACGCCTGAATGTTCTTTGATATACACTCTACCATTGTCTGGTTTTCCTCTCTGGCCTTTGCTCCCGTCCACAAGTACACGAAACCAAGGAGTGTCATTTGACCTGCCACTTTCCCTTTTAGCCATAAATGTTCCTTGCACTCCTGCTTGACCCTTTGCCAGTCTGTACTTTTATGAATGAATGCCCCAATACCACCCCCCTTTTTGCTGCCTTCTGTTCTATTACAATATTCCCACGCGTAGTCCGGATTGTTCGGAGGTTGTTCCATGTCCCTGAGATGTGTTTCTACAAAACCGTATACCATCGGCCTCTCTTCCCTTAGCTGTTCTTCTATCTCTTCCCACTTCAGCCTGTTCCTACCACACTGCATGTTAATATACCCTATGTCTGAATTGGCTCGGTGCTCGTGGCTACGTCTATTTATGCCCCGGACTACCTCTACCTATCTTAGATATTGGTGCCACTTTGGAATTGTATCTGTCCATACCACCTGTCGAAGAGTCTCCCTGGTTGTTTTCCTCGTTACTAGCTATCCTGCACCCCACACACGTGAGACATGAGTGAGTCACACGTGAAACATGAGCGCCATCTGGCAGCTTTCTTAGAAAACAAAGCGCGTGGCTCTGAGACGGGTGTGTGCGCCCATCTCAGAGGTGATAAGGTGTAGAACGCAAGGTGACAGTAGGTGCCACCACCGTCTCGTCATAGCGTTGGAAACACTCCCCGTGCTGTGCAAGCATTGCATGGTCAGCGCAGCGTGATAAGCGCTACGGTCCTTAAAACTACTAATGTATGCCTTTTCTAGTAAAAGACGCACATGCAGAATATATACGTGTTGTTATGGTGCCCCAGCCATGCGCAATAATTGTTTTCAATTGACGATTGCACAAGCATGAAAGCTCAACCTTGAGAAACATCGGTGGGCGCTGCGGATGGGGTCGGCCGTTTCAAATAACCAATGCCGTTAAGAGTGGATAAATAGACAAATGTACAGACAGACAGACAGACAGACAGACAGACAGACAGACAGAGACAGGCAGGCAGGCAGGCAGACAGGCAGACAGACAGACCAAACTTTTTGCGTCGAAGGTCCTCAAGAAAGAATATCGTCTTTAAAACCTAAATCATTTGGAGGCATCTGTCGTGATATCTCCAGAACACGTTGAGTGTATGCATAGGCGTGAGCATGAGTTATCTGCTAGGGATATCCATGTGTAACCGAATCGGCCGTCATCCCGCACTTCATACGTTCTATGTACGAATGAGACTGGGTGAGGGCTGCCAATGGTCGTGGCTGAAGGCGAGATGAAACGCGCAGGCCGTTTCCGTCGCGCAGTAAGTCACATAAAGGGGCATCGGCGAGGGTTGTGTGGCTTCTGTAGAAAACGCACTCTTCTATCAACCGCGTGTGGTCGCCCACGACTGCACGCGCCATATATTTAGAGAGATCAGTACAGGCGCTGGCGCATACCGTAGCACGAGTGGTTCTCTCATCACAAAGTTTGCGTTGAAGCCACCAAAAGCACGAAGGCCGCTTCTCTTGCTGCAGCAACCGAGTTTACGTACGCCGGCGTTCCGCTAAGTTACACCAGGTCACGTGGTAGTGGGAGGAACAGATAATACCATTTCATTGCTTTCTCATTCACTGATTTGACCTTGTGACTTGTACGATGCCATTAGTGCAGCAGCTGAAGTACAGAGTGGTAACAACGAAATGCCTCTCGACCTTGCGAGAGCGTACCAAGCACAGAGGGCTGGACGTGGGCGCCGCGTAGAATGGTGTCTTCAAGACCGCTGCTGCGGCACCGGGTCACGCGTCTCAGAGTGATGGCCGGCCGTCCACTGCTGTGAAACTCGCTATCCACCAGGGACGACACGCTGCCCGTTGACATCCTAGAGAGGCGACTGCTCGTCGACAAGGGACGTAGGGGAAACTCGCCGGCTCGGCTATGCGCAGGGCTGCGAGCGACAGAAAGCTGCGTTATATGTAGGCCGTGAGCCGAAGAAGCTTGGTGTCTTATAATGTTAATTGATGGCAGCGAACGCTAAGGACACGGACAAAAGAAGGATCATTCGAGATACCACAGCGCTGTGGTGCCTCGAATTCGCCTCATTTTGTCCGCGTGTTTTGCGTCGCTACTATCAGTTAGTATCCTACCATGCCAAAGTTTCCACCCCCATCGAGTGTCAGAATGTGATGCCGAAGTAAAGGCGGCTCTGGCTGGGCATTCTCAAGCACAGTGCAGCTTTTGCTGGGTTTCACGGAAAGGAAATGGAAAGGCTCCAGCGTTTGCTGGGTTATACGAAAAAGCAGATGTTATCAAAAACTATTCCTAAAGAAATCTAGATAGGCTTCTACGTAAAATTGATCCTGGTATGCGTTGCACATTTCGTCCAAGGCAAGGGTTGTAGGACATGTTGATGGCGACAAACTTTCTCTGAAACTGATATTCGTGAACCACACACATTAACGAAGTTTTATTGTCCGAAGTGATAGTAAGCCTCCAGCAAAGAACGTTTAGGGCTTAGAAGTTTGCTTTATCTTTCTGAGTCACAAATAACGGAGGCGGAGCTTTTGTCTAAATGCTTACGCACATAAGTTCAAAGTAACCTATAGTCTATATAAAGCGATGTGCACATAGTGGATAGCAGTCTCAGAATACCATGAAAGCTTTTGTGGTGAAATTCTTTCCATAATGTTCACGATATTCAGCTGTGCCAAGAGAAGTATTCACAGCCTGATACTTTTAGAAATACGGCTATTAAAATATTACATGTGATTCGAAAAAGGATGCAGCAGAAGCAGCCTTTCATGTTGTGAGGGTACGCATGGATGTGAACGTACGCGTATGCGTGTGCCCTGCTCACCTGTGCTCGCAGATACTTATGTTCACTAAGGAAGTGCTGCAAATATGAATTCTCGATCACGCTTACGTTCATTATTTCTGCTTGGCTATCGCTAGTCACGCAGTTCAACTCCAGAGTTGTACATAATACCGTTTCCACTTTGTTCTTGGCACCGGGGGACAAAAGACGAGCGGATAGCTTTTAGCTGAATTTACGTCAACGGTTAGCCACTGAGAGATGTATATGGGAATTCATTCTACATCGCCAGCAGACAGCCACTGATGGCTGGCCTTTACCACCTCTACCACGCCTATGCTTAGAAACGTCAATGCGTATGGGTGGCGCTGCCACGTAATGCATCAATGAAGAGCTCGCAGGTGGCGCCTCTGTTTCGTGGAGTCATAGTTTTTGGCCGCAATCTTGCCTTCCGGTCCCATCCTGCTTGCGCTCTATATATACTCTACTCGCGATGCTGTTGTTGACATTTGTCTGCTTCTCCTCTGACACGTGCGCACTTCGCTGTCTAGTCTTCTCCTGCTTTAGGCAAAGCTCTGTGTCGTACTGCAGCAGCGCCACCGCACAAAGCCGGAGCAAGTGCTTGTTCTTTTGTCTAGGTCATGTTGTCTGAGCATACCACGCCGCCTCTTCAGCTCTGTTTCTGTCTAACATACGCGGACACAAACTGTTCAAAGCACTCCCTTCTCTCTCTCCCCATCATGGGAAAACATACGCCTCAGCTAGCAGTTTCACTGTATATAAGAAGGAACGAGAAAAAGACGATGGTTTGGATACAAGCATGAAAACAAAATATTTAATGAGAAATATATCTAAAAGGCAGCAAAAAATGCCATTGGAAGGGAATGTTGGCATAATACGACAAGGTGTAGAGTTTTGCTTCCTAAAGCCCGTGCTGGCTGTTCGAGGACAAGCGCGTACAGCTAAGATAAATACATTAAAGAAGAAAAGGCGCGCGTGTGCTGCAGGTCTTGAAGACATAAAATCATTGTAATAGCAATTTAGAACATTCGTCTAACAACACCCGGGAAGGTACGCATCCTTGTGAGGCTCTGGTTTTCAAAATTAGGAGAATGAGTAACCGGCCAGCGATCAATGTAAGTCAATGAGGAGGGCACAGCGAGTCATCGAAAAGATGATGACAGTTGAAACATTCAGGGACAAGTGAACAGGGTAGAACAAAGAAGTGCTAAAAATATTTTAGTCAAAGTTCAAGAAAAAAGAGGCGTTATATTAGCGAGATATTGGATTCCAAAAGAAGACAGTTGCACCAGAAAGAGAAACTTCGGCCGGCAGGTGAGATAACGAAGATTAAGGTACGATTAAGAGTAAGCAGACGTGTTTAAAATGAGTGAAGTGATGACATGGTCGCAGCTAGCAGAGGGCGAAGATAATTATAAACACGGTTCAATGAGGCGTTTATCTTATTGCAACTGTTACGGGCTCTTCCGCGAATGAAGGGTCTTGGCGCCTGCAAACCAAGCCTGAAATAGTCTTGTGACCATTATATAAAATTGAAGGGAAAAAAGATGGGGATGAGATTGATCAAACAGGAGCCAATACACACGTATATTACAGCATTGTCACTACAGAAGGTTTTGAATGCACACACATACACAAGATAATCTGAACAAACGTGTGGGATCGGGCTAGTCGGTATTCTATTAAACTGGTCAGCCCAAAGGTATACATACACACAGCTACACATGAAAGACAAGGACGCCAGAAGCTGCGAGCTTTTATCAAACGGGCATGGTCGCGCTCTGACGACGGATATCAGCAGATGGCTGATACCTGAGTAAACTCCGTGTCCTTCCCGCTTACGTTGTGTTGAAGCGATAGACAGAACAGAGGTCGTTTCTCTCGTTGCAGCGGCTGTTTTTCCTAACAGCAGCTTTTTGCAGACACATATACACAACATCGGATCATAGCGGTGTTAGATGCTAGCCTTACTTAATTTAATACATTTCGACTAGTTGTTATCGCACACAATGTGGCACACCCTTGCGGAGAAACTGTGGCTTTCTATATTCATCGTTAAAAGTCATCCAAGTATCACCCTCCCGCTGTGTACATGTGGCTGAGCTGTTCAAATTTTTGCCATATATCAGAGGATCGTGTTTTTTTCTTAAATTGGCATATCGATGACTGTTAAAAGTAGATTGAATCTCACACCTGATCATGGTGAAATGTGTATCACCGAAGTCAACGGAAGGCTCAACTCGGGGCACTGTTGTTGACCTGGACGCCTTGAGAATGGTGGCTAGGTTCTTCCTCGGCAAGGGCTGTGGTGCCATCTCTTCTAGATGCGCCAAAGCCTTGGGCTGGAAAGGCAATGAAAACACGAGACATGCAGAGTGCGGCTTTTACTGTCGATAGGTCTACTCACCGCTTCCTTGATGCCTGCCCCGAAGGACACGATAGATTGCTTCCGCCGAGGCGTTTGCAGGCCTGTTCGAGAAACACCTCCTGCGTCGCGTAAAGAAGCGTTGCTCTGGATAGGAACGTGCTGAACCTCCTGAAATGTTGGCGTTTTGCCAGTCGTGGACTTCGAGTCTTTGCTCCGTGAAGTACTTGCAGAACTGGTAGTCTTTTCTGGTTCATTCGATTTTGTAGGCTCAAGTGCCTTCTCAGTTTCGAACACGGCAGTGGTCTCCGGCGCTTTTGGCGTTGCACACGTCTTCGGCTGTATCTCCGTTTCGGCTGCATTCAGTCGGCTGGGTGACTGTTCCTTCAATGCCTCACTTTTCTGAATACTCGTCTCCCTGCTGCTGGGGCGCGCATTCACCGCCATGGTAGGTTGCTTTGTTTTTTTGACGCGGTTCGTGGCTACCGTAGAGTAGGTAATTTGGCGGCTTTTGACAAGAGACTTGGACATGTGGCTCGAGTCCTGCGGGTCACTGCTGCCCATTTCAGGGATTGCCTTTTGCGCTACAGAGTCACTCCCTGACTCGTTTGCGGAGGGTGGGGACGCCTTAGTGGAGTCTGACTGCACAGGTAGCAGCACGTGCTCAAGGCCTTCAGTAGACCGACCGCAATATATTTTACTTGCTGTCACTACACCAACCTGCTCAATTTCAGTGGTAGGAGCTGAAATAGATTGGCTACCACTGTCGGACTTGTCTTTCATCTCCCCGTGAATGCCATTAGGAGACATTTGTGTCGGCTGGCCACCTCCTTGAGTGAGAGACACGGGATCAAAAGGTTTGCTCTGCATCTGATCCTTCTGCGGCGCATCATGAGCGTCTTGCGTATTCTCACATATGGAAGTTCGGCTCTTGGAACGAGGAGACTGGCGGTGTGACCCAGACGTGGAGTCCCTGCTCTTTTTCCCAGAGCGTTTCCTTTTCTTGCTTGCTGCAGATGTATCTTTGTCTGATCGTGATTTGGAGTGCGCCTTCTTGCCTTCTTGTTTGGTGCCACGAGACGCTTTTATCTCGATGTCCAGCTTTTCTTTAGTAGCGATGGCGTCGGCAGCTGCGTCAGCATGTTCGTTTGTCTCGTAACTTCCCTTGCGTGTTTCCTCGCGTACTGGCTTCCCACCACTTTGGTCGTCAGCTGTGTTATCCCCTTTTCGTCCCCCATTGGCTTCAGCATCAACCTTGGTCGTGAAAGTACCACCGTTCTGCACTTCATTCTCAGTCATCGGCGGGCAACTGCGTGGGATGCTTGCTTGGCCAATTCGTTTCGTCGGTAGAACGGAGCTGCACTCTAGCGATTCCGACGGAGCATGCGTGCCGCGAACCATGGCTGCAAGAGCTGCGGGGATGTCGGCTGGGAGGTTAGGGTCTCCTAATTTAGTAGGAGCGATGAGTGGACCGCCAGCTTCAGTAGCCCGTGCTGTTTCAGTGATGGTGGCCGTAGGCACAATGACAGAAAGAGTGCGGCGAGGCTGGACCATTGCCGTTTTAGTGGTTCCTAAGTGTTGCTCGGAATCAGTGACCAGCAGGGGACGGGAGGGTAGTGCGGTGGTGGCTTCTCGTACTATGGAAGGAACATTCGTAACCACTTTGTCAGCGTTAGGCTTAGGTTCGTTCTCTGATGCATCACGTTTGGTACCAGTCTGAATGACGCTGGCGGGTTGGTCGTGACTGTGGGTGACCTCTTCGTCAGAACGCTTGGGCTGCGATTCAGAGAAACCTTTTCTGGTCAAGAATCCAGCAATGGCGCCGATGCTGCCCATGAACCTGGATTGTTTTTCGCCTGGTGTGTTGGGGGTGGAGATTTCGCTCGCCTTGTTCTTCCAGCCACACATAGAAGAGGCTCGCCTGAACAGCAGGCTCAAGCCACGACTCTGCGTTCCCGGCTCTTCTCTCTTTTCGAGAGTAACATCCGTCATCGACTGTGACATTCTGGACTGGTCGGTTCTGCGCAGACCCGCAATCACGCCAAAATGGCGCATCTCCGGTTTCCGTTGATAATCCACGGAGTCTTTCTTCTTGTTGACGGCGAACGGTGTCATTGGGTTGAAAGCACCTGAAATACCAAGAATAAGTCAAACAGCTCCGTATATTTGTTTTCAAGTGGGTATCCAAATGATTACAAGATGTCAAAGTATAGCATAGGCTAAGATTGTTTTCACACTGGTGTTCGATGTTAACAGTGAAATCACAGCATTAGTTTTCGTAATTGAGATACATGCTCATTCAATAGAAGTAAAAAAAGGCATTCCTGTTGTATAACGTTCACAGATATAAGAAAATGTTGCTTGTTTGACAATAGGTATGTTAGCTAATTTGAAGGGTCAAACGATAGATCTCACCATAAAATTATCATAGCTGACAAGCGGGGCGCGATAATTCAGGCTTCTTGGTGTCATATCGCGATGTCGAGTCACCCGTTCCAGTAGGAAGGAAGTTGGATTGCCATGTTCCATGATAATGCAGAATTTTTCTAGCGTGCCTATTCCATAAAACAGAATGAACGACTTTTGTTCGCACTGATACAATAATTTGTTCGTTGTTCCTGTAGCGATAATGACAGGCCACGTTACAAAAGTGTATCTGTTATTGCATTCTTCTTACGCAAGCTTGAAGCAGAATGGTGCCAGCTGTTTCCATAGAATCAGTAGTAGAGGAGGAACCAAAAAGTTCCACTGTATATAGCGAGTGTAATTTTTCCATCTTTCATTCAGTAAAGAAACAGCGATTCTGGTCGCAAAAGGAAAACTTATGGCGTATAGGCGGCACTTCCACTACAGTTGCAGGAGGACCTGCATGATGCTTCCAAACGGCACACGTTCGTTTCCTCACGGCACGCTTGAGGTGTCCACTCAGAAGCGAAGTCACTTGAGAAGGCGCTGCGCACGGGGCCCGGTTACATGCTCTTGCATAGACCTTTTCACTTAACGCATTCAAGGGCGCCGCCATAGTCTTCTCTGGGATGTTGTTAGCGCGCGTGACCCCCAAGAAATGCACTGCCGAGGCTATGACGTTGGCTTTCATACTCTCGTGACAAGCCAAAGGGGAAACCCTCCTCTCCGTAAAAAAGGTCCAATTGGAGCGTCCTTCAAATTGTTAAGTTCGGAGCACCTACTCGCTAGTCCGGCGTCAGTGATGTCGTCGACACGCTTGATGCGTATGCTCGCGTCTCGGGCCACATGCTCGCGTCACGATCCAGCTGTTGGAAGCAGGTGCCAGGATAACACACGCGGCATTGCCCATGCGCGGGACGAGCGGCAGCGTTGCAAAAAGCCACAGAGGGTGCGGCAGAAGGAAACTAGCGAATAAGACGGGATGTGAGACGAGCCCGCGGGTGGCAGAGCAATGTTATGGCATAAAGATCAATAGGCTTTAATGCGATGATGGTCGCGCGACGCGCCAGGGTGTCGCTGCAGAGCCACGCTGGTTTCGGGCGTCTGCCAAGGCGAGTCACCAGCCTCTTTTCTACTGCGAGTTGAGTATTAGCTTAGTTTGTTTTCCTGCTTTTATCTTTCAGCCCGCATGTATTGTTCACCGCCAGTCTGCGAGCATTGTTCGTTTCAGTTTTTTGGGCCCCTTGCATGCGTGTGTGCCATGTTGTGCCGGCCTAGAAGAATTGGTGAGATTCTTTCGAGTCGTAAATTAAGAGCTGTTCCTGTTCCCAGCGTTGCTGCATCGTGTCGTTCGAAGGGCATGGGCCCCAATCTGGCATTTAACGTGGTTTTAACCTGTAACTTTCCTTCTTTTAGTTTCTTCCAAAGTGGTATTTCAAGCGGTCTTCCTTCTTTTCGTGGGTGTTCACTTGCGTACCACGGAAACCGTAGGCATAAGGAACCCGTCCAGTCAATCCATCTTAATCGTGATATGTGCTGCGAATACTCCCATGCTTTTGCGTTCCGCTAGAATTACAACTACTGAAAGTGAAAACACAACAGACAATGTCCAATATCATGCTCGACAAAACGAAAGACGACGCGTCCGCGCCAGAAACATCTGATACCGTCGACCAGCTGACCGCGTCGCTGGAATGCCAGGCTACACCATCGAACAATTTTGCTTTGCCGCTGGCCGTGCCTGCATACGAAGGACACAGGGACAAGAAATCGATCGCAGACTTTTTGCAAAAGGTACAAGATTATCGCGATGCGCAAGTCCTCACATATGGCACTCTTCTGCTACGCATTCTGCCCGTCGCCCTTTCTGTGTCTCCCATACGTTGGCGTCGCCGCCAGCTTTTGTAAAGCTGGCCCCACTTTGAGCAACTATATGACCTTTCCAATTTTCCTTCCCCCGAATAAGTCGTTTGCATGAAAGATGAACTTCGCAGCCGTACATAAGCTGATGATGTAAAAATTCAAGAATACATAAAATCCTCACCGTAGCTTTACGGCCTCGCCGCTGTGGTCTAGTGGCTGAGGTACTTGGTTGCTGACCCGCAGGTTGCGGGATCGCACCTCAGCTGAAGCAGCTGCATTTTTGATGTAGGAGAGAATTCTGTAGAACTGTGTGCTCATATTTGGGAGCACATTAAAAATCCCACGTGGTCGAAATTTCAGGAGCCCTTCACTACAACATCTCTCATAATCATATGGTGGTTTTGGGACGTTACACTCTACATGTGAATAAATAAAAGCACAGGAGCTTCATGACAGTGTGGAGCCTTCTGCATCTGAAACTGAAAGAGTTACTCGAGCAGTCAAATCTGCGTTTTCAGGTGTACTTAGGGGGTCGTTCATTGCCTCCATTCGACGTTCTCGCCAAAGCAGCGATTGATATTCAGGCCACAATGTTGGCGGAGCTCACATATCAGCCACCGCCCCCGCCCAAATGTACTCTCGCGCACGTACAAGATTTGTGCATGACATGGTCAGTCCAACCCTCCAATGGCCTCACCAAGGGCTCTAGACCCATTCAGCCACCACAATCTGCCTGCTCCAGCCGCCTTCCCGCCAATGACCGAGGAACGTACGACGCCCATATAGGGCATCTTGACTCAAGGCCAGCTCATTGCGGCTGTCGCCCATTATAGTGCCGGAAGAACAAGCTGGAACCCTTCAGTATGCTTCCAGTGTGGAGGTCGGGGCCATTACAAGAACCAGTGCCCAAGCAGACCACGTTATGGCCGCCGGGAAACGACCGGGCCTGGTGATGGTGAGCGCATGCCAATCGCCGGCCAACATTGTACCGCCCAACGGGGTCCTTTCACTTTACGCAAATCTCAGAACACCTACCGCGGCTTCTCCCTGCGCTACATGTAGTCTTCAGGAGCAGCCACCTGGTGCGCCACAGAGTCTTCGATGCCCAGTGTTGCTCGGCACATCATCCAACCACCAGAAAGCAAAGCTGCGGAAAACCTCCGACAAAGCAACGTATGCCGAAAGACAGAAAGTTTGATTTCATCCCGCTCGGGCACCTACCAGAGTAACCAGCAAACAACGCTCCTGTACTCTACTATGAGAGAAGCAGTGCTCTACTATGGGAGAGCATTAAGCTGTCCTAGTATCATCGCCACTTCCGGGGAACAAGCACACAAAATATGTGTTTTAAAAAGGTCTTAGTGATTAGAGTACTTGATAGTCTACTATGAGAGATACTAAAGCCACACCATAGGCCTCACTCTTCATGAGGCCGTGGCATTTCTCCTCATTGCAAAGCAAATTTCTAAGTTGGCCTTCCTTTTCAAAAAACAAACGCGGGGGTCGAGTAACAAACAGTCCCAGAAAATGTGTTCAACTTCAAAGCTTAGTACGAGTGCCCACTACACGTGTACACACATTCCCCACTATCGTCAGCGCATTACTGCCCTATACGAATGTGTTATTTGTCAGTCATGATGCGGTATTTTTATCGCAGAACATCCCGCAGCTCCTTCAGTGCAAACTAGTCAACGACACAGCAAAGGCTAACACCCGTCATGGAACGCCGACACACGCCGCTGCGCGCACGTTTTGTTCTGTGTAACATGCGGGACAAGGGCAGGTTATGAATTGAGATGGGATGTGCGGGCAGGCTTTGTTCACTGTAAAGGCGCGTTTACACTAGAGACACAAGACACTGCCATTACTCCGACGAAAACACGGGGCAAATGCAAACCATTGGTCTACCGATGGTTTGTCTACCGCCGATGAAGTCGCCAGACCCCATGGTCACACTAGGCCGACGACGACGAGACAGCATTTCATCGTAGTGTAACATGATGAGAGACCGAAAACACCAGCACAACGCATCCGCAACCTGTCGTCGACGTGTCTTCGGGAGATCGGCGGCTGAGCGAAAATTTGCCCAATGTCTTTGCTTCAAACGACGCCCCACCGCATTGGTCTAGTGGCTAAGGTACTCGGCTGCCAACCCACAGATCGCCGGATCGCGAATGGAGGCGAAAATGCTGTAGGCCCGTGTGCTCAGATTTGGGTGCACCTTAAAGAACCCCAGGTGGTCAAAATGTCTTAAGCCCTCCACTACAGCGTCTCTCATTATCATATGGCGTTTTTTGGGACGTTAAACCCTACAAATCAATCAAATCATTGCTTCAAACGACCACGAAGCGGGCAATCTGGGGAGAGTCAACAATGTCCTCTGCGAGGCTTCCACCGTGTTTTAATAGGCAGCTCGAGCACAAAACAGAAGTATTTTCTTCGCATCCTTGTTGTGTCCAACCTTCCCGTCCCACGTTACCATGGATTATGGCGGGGGCTGTGCTGCCTAGCGGGGGAGGGGCAATGGCAGAGCAAGAGCATAAAAAGGAGGTGCAGGTGTGGAAGTTGAGTCGATGTCGCTGCGTGTGCCCCCGATGTCACTACAGAATTGACCAACGAAAGACTGTAAGCACGACAAAGAGCGGGCGGGGTCTTCGAGAGACTACCGGTGGGCTGTTTGTGTCCTTGCAGTGTACATACATAGGCCGACGACAAGAGAAAAGACACTTCTAACGACAGCCCGCAGACCAAAACCGGTGTGGTATCTCTCTAGTGTAAACGCGCCTTAACCGTCATGACAAGGACATGCGACGAATTTTCCTGTGTTGGCGTACCCGACGAACTGCATAGACTAATCCGGGACTGCTTCACAGCTCATTCTTTTCTGTTTTATGTGGTGTTCATTATTGTTTTTAGTCGTCTCTGTGCTGCGATTCTTGTATGTGTGGGGGAGTACGGGTGTTGGGACGACGGGCACTTAACTGCAGCCCGCAGGGTGGAAGCATGTACCATGATAACGCACGTCGCATAGCCCATGCGCGTGACCCGTGGCAGCGTTGGAAAAAGCTATAGGGGGCGAGGGAGAAAGACACAGCTGACAAGAAGGGAGGTGAGATGAGCCCGGGTGCTTTTTGGCGGCAGGGCGATGAACGCGATTACGGGGACGCAAGGCGCCCGCCAGGGTTTTCCTCCGCGAGCGCTGCCAAGCAGAGGCCATGCTGATTTCGGGCGTCCGCTAAGGCGAGTCGCTAGCTTGTCTTCTCCTGCGCGTTACGTGAGTTTCGTTCGCCTTCCTGCGCTTATGTTCCGCGCCGTATTTTCCGTTAACCGCCAGTCTGCGGGGATCGTTCGTTTCCGACTTTTGGTCCCCTAGCATGCGTTTGTGCCATCCCGAAAGGCTTGTTGAGATTCTTTTGAGTCGTGAATTAAAAGCGGTTCCGGTTCCCAGCGTTTCAGGCTCGAGTCGTGCGAATAGCGGCTCACTGACTCCTCTGAGCGGAAGCGGGAGGCCTCACAGCGAAGCTGCTGGGCCAATCGACCCTTGTATTTTGTATGTCAAAACTATCATCATCATCATCATCATAAACTGGTATGTGCTACAAAAATAGGCTATATCTCACCACAGTTAGCCCAACAAATCGCTGTGAAGCAGCTCGGGTTTACCCATGCTCAGCCATGAAAAGCCCGATGATATATCGCACTGCTGAAGAAGACACCATCACCCGAGAAACACTCGAGACTTGCCACTATGCGCAAACTTCAAAAGGTGAAGACCAGTAGATCCGGAGTATAGGGCCAGGATATTGGAACAAAAGTAACTGCGGTGGCAACATGATCCTGAATACAGGGAGCGAAAACGCGTGGCAAATGCTGGTCACGTGTGTTCCCTGAGGAAAGATCAAGCCTACTGAGAAGTGGAGCCACGCCGTGCATCTTACCGTTGGTGTCGACGCAAGGTTCCAGCGTGAATTTCTAGTGTTTAAATTAGGAAATTCTTGTCAAGTCGGTGATGGTGTGTGGTTCATTACAAAGCTTTTCACCCTTAGGACTGTGCGATCAGTAAAGAAGCGCGTTCATAACTTGCGTGTGCTGCAGGAGCTCTTACCCTCTGGTATACGACCGAGCTGGAAGATCTGTGGCCACGTAGTACTTATCCCGAAACTTACGTTTCAACTTGTCACACTAATACTGTAATACTCAAATCGTCACGCGAACACTCTAATACTGAATACTGTAAATAAATAAATAAAATAAACAAAGTGCTGCGTTGACACAGCAATAGATAGCCACGTTACCTAATACCTACACACTGTTGCGAGGCTCATTGCAAGCTTTGAGCCATTTTATCTTTAGCATTCGACCGATACGGGACTATGGGTGCTATGAAACTAGCACACCCCCACCCATATTCAAGACCCTGCATACGGCTAACCCTCACATATCCCCCCCCCCTCCTTCCGCTGCTCAAGCGCCTAATGTCGGTGCTTTCTATTGGAGGCTTTCGTTCATTCTGCCTGTAATGTGCGAAAGGTGCAATGCAGTGGCATCGTCTCTCTTGGGCTTAATACAGACCATATATATATCGCTCAGACGGCATGGGGAATTTTCACTCACATATCCTAGTGTTTCTATGATTGCTACCTATGAGTGAGTGTTCCTATGATTGCTACCGCAATAAATAAAATGGGTCCCTCACCTCCTTCATCGGTGACGTCTACTCGAACGAGCGTTTGAAGTGGCATAGGCGCTCCACTTGTGGAAGCCTGAGTTCCGGGCTCCACGGACAATGCATCAACTCGCGCAGCGGCCGCGTGAGTGTGCCCGGTTCCACCACGGCCAACGACAGCTCGTTGGGCAGCTGAAGTGGGCGACTTTCTTAGAGGATCCAATCCCACCCTCACCTTCGGCGCTGGAACGGGGGTCTGTTGAGGTCGGATAAAACGACACTACATACTGCGAAAAACTAAAAGATCAAACAGCGAGAATCTCATCAAAGTCATACTTAAACCTTAAAACCTTAAAAGAAATTGTCAGCCTTATAAAACGCGAAACTGCGAAATTTGGACTGTTAAAACTTGTAGAACAACATATGGGCGACATACGTTAGGAAACAGACTTCCGAGGCTACTAAATGCTTTATATGAATTTAACTTTCAGCTGGAAAGCAACACTTTCAATGCAATACGTTCCTTTCTTGCAAATAATTACATTGACACTATATAATATCTCGCGCATGCCTATGAGTGTCAGCTATAGAGAATATGTCGGTGTACGCTAGGCATGGCGATTTGTAACCACCTCATATTTTCTCATATTTTCTCATATTTTTTCGGTCGTGTATTGTATGATTTGTGCTTTATATATCTATAGTGTACTCTATGTAAATTACAAAGTTATGTTAATCTGTATGCATGTATTATGAAGGTAATCTATATGTACTGAGCTATTTAGTACATCCGTTGGTGTATATTTTCTTTTGTGTATGGTTTGTACGCAAGACGTGGTTATTTGTAGTGGGCTCACATTTTCCTTCGGGTCCTGTACTAAGTGATTCATCTGTTCAGTACATATGTTTTTTTTCCTTTTTTCCTTCTCTTGTTGTTGTTATTGTTGTTGTCTGTTTATGTACTGAGAACACCGTTGTACGCTGGTGCCAAAATGGGGGCTCGCAGCTTCGTCAAGCTATCCTTGCGATGGCTTTTTCTGCCGGCCTCCGGCATTGTGTACTATGTACATGATGTCAATAAAGTTCACTGTTCACTGTTCACTGCTCATACTTAGGTATACGCACAAGTGACCACATGCATGCATTCAAAGCTCGCTATACCTTGGGGGAGAGAGTGAGAGAGAGAAACAACTTTATTTTGTACCTTCGGAGTATTCATGCTCTGCTTCCTCGACCACATTTGGTACCACTGGCTGAACCGGCGCGTAGCTGAAAGACTTGTTTCCTCGGCCTTCTTTGGTTCCCTAGGTGCTGCAGCGATGCTTGCTTGCCACATCTGTAAAACGGTGTCGCTCTCGTCACAGTCATTGGTTAATTTTATATCCGCTACGAGTAACCAGCTTCAGATAGAACCCGTTGGGTTATAGTTGTATATCTTCAGTGTTTTCTTACGCAATTTTAAACATGCATACACTGCCCTCAGACACTTGTATGTTCCTCATAACCAATTGAGCTTTTTCAGCCGTGAATTTGAATAACTATAATGGAAATGACTCTTATTTTAGGTAATTATACAAAATTCTTCGAATGGAAATGATTTCCTACGTGACATATAACCCTTCTGGCCACAAACTACAAGTTTCCGAGGCATCTCACTGTCTTGAAGAACAGTCGCGTTTCTCACACTCAGAAAATGGAGTTATACAAAGCTACTCAGAATTGTTCTTTCACAATATATATATATATATATATATATATATATATATATATATATATATTCTTATTGAATTTCTAGTTTTTACGGTTCCTTCAGCGCGGTTTTGCCAAAACGGGACGCACTTGTTAATGGGCCACCATCATAATATCCTTATGCAACTTCATCAAGAAAATGCAGATATTTGGGAAAGAGCGGTTTTTTGAGTCGAATAGCCAGGAAAACCGTGCTTCTCATCTGAAAAATTATTTGTGATATCCCGCAAGATAGAAGAGGGGTTATGAAAATGGTTTCCACCTCCACGTCGGCAGCCCACAGTTACGGTGAAGAAAGGGACAATGGACAACTACTTGTTTTGACACGAAGCCACAATGAAATCCGTACGAATTTCTCAGGAAGACAAGCGCCTTAGTTGCCGAAAAATTTAACATAGTGCGAATATCAAACTCGAGACTAATGTTGAAGCCTGGCGGTTCGGGCTAGTTGGTATGACACGACGATAGTCATAGCGCGAGAACAGAACAACGGCCTTCTTCTTGCTTCTTCTTGTCCTACCTTGCGTCTTGTCCTTTTGTCGTCGTTTCGTTCTCGCGCTATAGCAATAGTCGAGGCTAACGCCTTTTCATGTGGTCACTGTACCAAATGAGACAACCAGGAAGCCAGCAATTGGGAGAGTGAGGGTGAATTCATCGACAACTCGAATCACGTGCACACAAGTAATGCAAATAAGTTTAGCAGAGACACGCAAAACAATGGAAAGGCTAAGAAAGAAAAAAAAAA